>NC_056725.1:776127811-776410311 GCF_019279795.1 Protopterus annectens | reverse complement strand
GCCCCTGCTGTAAATTTGATTTTAGACACTCCACCCTGTTCCCTCTCATTTGCTCACTCTACTGAGTACAGTGAGATAATTTGGGAAGGACTACCCCCTTGCTTCTTTGATGCTGGATGCTCCTCCCAGTCCAATCTCATCAGCTCAATCTAATGTGTACAGAGAGAGCATTTGGGAAGGCAAACCCCCTTAGTTTCTTAATGTTGACTTACCTTCTGTTTCCTCCCTTTCTACTTAAAAATACACTTTATTCAGCTGCCTTTCTCTAATTATGTTCTTCCTACTTTATTACCTTATTCTGCTTTGATGCTTGCTCTTAAGTGCTCAAGTGCTTTTATTCCACTGTATTTATTGCTGCTTGTTAGTAGCCTGATTGAATTTGTCTGTTATTCTAAGTCACTTGGTTTTGGTTTTAGCACATGGGCTTCAGGTCAGTTATTTTACATTTAAGAACGTTTTTGTGGTCTACACTCTTGTGGACATCCCTTATCAAAACCGTCTTTCCACAAGTCTGTCCAGGTTTTCAGAACACTATGTCTGGACAATTCTCATCAGTGTCCCCTGCCAGCCTGGTAGACATGGGCATAATGAGACAGTGTAGCAACTGCTTCATGTTCACTGACAGCCCTCTTCTAGCACATAATTCTTATTGCAAGAAATGCATCTGCATCAGTAACCTGGAATCTATGCTCTCTCGCCACACAGTCTGTACTCCTGACAAAGAGGAAATTGTCAGAACAAACACCACACCACCCACATTACATAGCCAAGCACAACACCCACCCAACTACACACCCACCTATGCAGAGGTCCTCAATAAAAACTTACCTAAACAGCAGAGACCTCCAAAACACACTCTCAAACATTCCTCACACAACACCAAACACATCACACACAGCAGACAAAACACCACTGTCTCACAAACACAGCCCATAAGGCTTAAAAATAAAGCAACACAGCCTATAAGGCATAACAATAAGTCAAACATCCTAATCATTGGCGACTCAATTGTGAGATACACCGATGTCTCCCTTACCAAGCTCTACAAGGAGAAGGTCATGGTCAGTTGTCTGTCAGGTGCCAGAATCCGCCACATCACGCACTTAAGTCTCTCCACGACAGGTACAAGTATGACTCTGTCATTGTCCATGTTGGTGTGAATGACTTGAGATGTACCTCCCCGGACTATATGAAGAGAGACATGACTGAGCTCTCAGAGTTGTGTCCCAGGCAGGTATGACCCTATCCCTAAGCAGCATCCTACCTTCGCCAAGAATATCACAATACCAACAAAAAAAAATTGCCCTCAACAACTGGTCTGCCTGGGATGACATGGTTGACAGGCCTCGATGCTTTGCCAGAGATGGCCTCCACCTGATATCCCTGGGATTCCGATTCTGGCCAAGACTCTTGCCTCCCCCATAGTGCCTTTTTAGTCAATGTCCCAAAGACAAATCTTGCAACATAAAAGATCTGTCAAAAAGCAAATTGAAGGTCGTTCTGATTAACACCATCAGCCTTAACCTGAAAATGCACTCACTGGAGGCTCTCCTCGCACTGGAAGATACTGACATCTGTGCAGTCACGGAAACTTGGTTCAAGGCAGTAGAAAACACCCCTGCCTTACAAGGCTATACCTCATTTCACACATTCCAACCCCAAAATGAAGTCGTAAAGACTAAGGGTGGTGGAGTCTCTATTTTCATTAAAGACAAGCACACCTTCAGACTGGTATGCCAGCATGACACACTAGAACTTCTCCAGGTGCAACTAACAGTTGGCAAGACACCCATCCAAGTTATAGCCAGCTATAGACCCTCCCACCATGACTCAGGACACCCACTCCTCCTAACTAGACCTACTTGACTCCATCAAGATACCCCCTAACAGCCTGATCCTTGGTGACTTCAACTACCCCACCACAGACTGGGTGAACTCTTCTTCTCTTTTGGCTGTTCCCGTTAGGGGTCGCCACAGCGGATCATCTGTTTCCAGTTCTTCCTGTCCTCTGCATCTGGCTCTGTCACACCAACCACCCACATGTCCTCTCTTACCACATCTATAAACCTTATCTTAGGCCTTCCTCTTTTCCTCTTACCTGGCAGCTCCATCGTTAGCATCCTTTTCCTAATATACCCAGCATCCCTCCTCAGCACATGTCCAAACCAACACAATCTCGCCTCTGTCTCCAAACCTTCCAACCTGAGCTGACCCTCTAATATACTGATTCCTAATCCTGTCCATCCTTGTCATACCCAGTGCAAATCTTAACATCTTTAACTCTGCCACTTCCAGCTCTGACTCCTGCCTATTTGTCAGTCCCACCATTTCCAGCCCATACAACATAGCTGGCCTCACTACCCTCTTGTAGACCTTCCCTTTCACTCTTACTGGTACCCGTCTGTCACAAATCACTCCCGGCACTCTTCACCACCCACTCCACCCTGCCTGTACTCTCCTTCATTTCTCTTCCACACTCACCATTACTCTGAACTGTTGATCCCAAGTACTTAAACTCATCCACCTTCTTCAACTCTACTCCCTGCATCCTCACCATTCTTCTATCCTCCCTCTCATTCACACACATATTTTGTTTTAGTCCTGCTGACCTTCATTCCTCTCCTCTCTAGAGCATATCTCCACCTCTCCAGGGTCTCCTCAACAAGGTCCCTACTCTCACTACAGATCACAATGTCATCTGCAAACATCACAGTCCATAGGGCCTCCTGTCTGATCGCGTCTGTCAACCTGTCCATCACTACTGCAAATACGAATGGGCTCAGAGTTGATCATTGATGTAATCCCACCTCCACCTTAAACGCATCTGTCACTCCCACTGCAGACTTCACCACAGTCACACTACCCTCGTACATATCCTGTACCACACTTGCATACTTCTCTGCCACTCCTGACTTCCTCATACAATACCACAACTCCTCTATAGGCACCCTATCATATGCTTTCACCAAGTCCACAAAAACACAATGCAACTCCTCCTGACCTTCTCTATATTTCTCCATCAACACTCTCAGAGCAAACATTGCATCTGTAGTGCTCTTTCCCGGCACAAAACCATACTGATGATCACTAATCATCATTTCCCTTCTTAACCTAGCTTCCACTACTTTTTCCCATAACTTCAAGCTGTGACTGATCAGTTTTATCACTTTGTAGTTACTACAGCTCTGCACATCACCCTTATTCTTAAAAATAGGTACCAAATCACTTTCTCCACTCCTCAGGCATCCTCTGACTTTCCAAGATTTCATTAAACAATCTGGTTAAAAACTCCACTGCCATTTCTCCTAAACACCTCCATGCTTACACTGGTATGTTATCTGGACCAACAGCCTTTCCGTTCTTCATCCTCTTCATAGTTGTCCTTACTTCCTCCTTGCTAATCTGTTTCACTTCCTGATTCGATATCCCCACATCATCCAACCTTCTCTCTCTCTCATTCTCTTCATTCATTAGCCCCTGAAAGCACTCTTTCCATCTGCTCAACACACTCTCCTCGCTTGTGAGTACGTTTCCCTCACTATCCTTTATCACCCTTACCTGCTACACATCTTTCCCAGCTTGGTCCCTCTGTCTAGCCAATCGGTACAGGTCCTTTTCTCCCTCTTTATTGTCCAACCTTTCATACAACTCTCCATATGCCTTTATCCTTAGCCTTTGCCGCCTCTCTCTTTGCCATGCTCATCTCCTTATACTCCTGTCTACTTTCTTCATCTCTCTGACAATCCCACTTCTTCACCAGCCTCTTCCTCTGTATACTCTCCTGTACTTCTTCATTCCACCACCAGGTCTCCTTGTCCTCTTTCCTCTGTCCAGATGTCACACCAAGCACCTTTCTAGCTGTCTCCCTTACTATCTCTGCTGTAGTTATCCAGCCATTTGTTAACTTTTCACTGCCACCCAGTGCCTGTTTTAACTCTTCCCTGAACTCCATCTCACAATCACCCTTGTCTAACTTCCACCATTTGATCCTTGGCACTGGTCTCACACTTGTCCTCCTCTTCTTGATCACCAACCTAATCTTACAGACCACCATTCTATGCTGCCTAACTACATTTTCCCCTGTCACCACTTTACAGTCTCCAATCTCCTTCAGACTGGCCCTCCTGCATAGGATATAATCCACCTGTGTGCATCGTCCTCCACTCTTGTAAGTCACCCTATGCTCTCCCCTCTTCTTAAAATACATATTCACCACAGCCATGTCCATCCTTTTCACAAAATCCACTACCATCTGACCTTCTGCATTCCTCTCCTTAACACCATACCTGCCCATCACTTCCTCATCCCCTCTGTTCCCTTCACCAACATACCCACTGAAGTCCGCTCCAATCACCAGTCTCTCACCCCTGGGTACACTCACCACCACTTCATCCAACTCAATCCAAAATTTTTCTTTCTCATCCATCGCACACCCAACTTGCGGAGCATATGCACTAACATTCATCATTACACCATCAATTTCCAGCTTAATAAACATCACTCTATCCAACACTCTTCACCTCCAAAACACTCTTGGTATACTGTTCCTTCAGGATAACCCCTACCCCATTTCACCTCCCATTCACACTATGGGATTTGAACCAGCCTCCTATGCACCTAGCCTTACTCCCCATCTGGTCTCTTGCACACACACAATATATCAACCTTCCTTCTCTCCACATCAGCTAGCTCTCTTCCTATACCAGTCATACTGCCAGCATTCAAAGTCTCTACCCTCACTACTACACTCCTAACGTTCCTCCTCTATTTTTGCTTTTGGGCATGCCTTCCCCCTCTTCTTCTCCTTCGGCCAACAGTAGCCCAATCTCCGCCAGCACCCTGTTACTAGTGGTGGTCGTTGTTAACCCGGCCTCATCTGATCTGGTATGGAAATCTGTATTGTTGTCCGCATATGTTTTTTGGCAGAGGTTTTACACCGTATGCTCTTCCTGACATAACCCTCCCCATTTATCTGGGCTTGGGACCGGCATGAAGAAATAAAGACTGGGTGAACTATTCCTGAAATAATGCACTCGCCCAATGCTTCCTTGACATCATCAGTTCTAATGCAGTAGACCAACTCGTCTCATCTCCCACAAGCGGAGATAATATTCTGGACTTGGTTCTCACAAACATGGGACACTGCAGCACCACTCCCATAGTAAGTTGTTCCCTGGTGAGCTCAGATCACTGGTCTGTCTAATATGACATTTCTATCCGGTCCCCCCCCAGCTGTAACCAGGCTAAAGAAAACGTTTCAAAAGCTGACTACAACCTCCTAAGGGTGGGTATCATGAGCTTCACACCACTGCCCCCTCAGAGGATGCAGACAACTATGCTGAACAGTACGCCAATGCAGTATTCAAGCACCTGTTCAACTGCATGGACTCAGCCATACTCAACAGAACTCAAACCTGCTCCTCAAGGAAACAAAAATCTATCTGGTGGACATCCTCTATCACTAGTGAAACCTCCAAAGCCAATTATGAATTGAAACTAGCCTCCAAAACAAAGGGAAACCACAAAGCCTTTTTCAGTTACATCAGGAACCTCCATGGCAAAACCCAGATTTGTTCTGAATCAGTATTTAACGGTACCATTTACACTGATCCTGTTGACTTAGCCAACCTGCTAGCAGATAGGTTCAGTGCAAACTTCACCCCCCTGTCCTCCCAAAGGCTCATTCAACATCCTCAATACTTGTTCCACATCTCACATCTCCATAGATCAAGTGTTAAAGGCCCTATCCAAGGCAAATAACACAGGTTCCATGGGATCTGATAATATCCCAGGCTGTATTCTACGCCATCTCCAGCAAGAAATAGTTTTCCCCACTGAGCACCCTATTCAACCACAGCCTAAGTACAGGCTTCATTCCAAGAGAATGGAGAACTGCCACTGTCATCTCCTAGCACAAAGGTGGTGCCACTGCTGACCCTGGTAACTATCACCCCATAAGCTTGACAATTCTGATCTGTAAAGCCATTGACCGTATTATTATGGACCTCATAAACAAGAACATAGGCAATCTCCAAGCACTTGACCCTACACAGTTCAGATTCATCAAGGGCAGATTTTGCCTGCTGAACCTGATTGACTTTTTTGAGATTGTCACCAGGGCCCTGGATGAGGGAAAGTCAGTGCATACAGCTTACCTTGACTTGCCTAATGCCTTTGACACAATCCCCCACTCGGGCATCATCAAAAAGCTAACACAACTTGGCATAAATCCCTATCTCGTCAGGTGGGTGGCCAACCAGCTCACCAATAGGACCCACAAGGTCAAAACAGGCACCTCCACCTCCCACAGCAGACCTGCCACTAGTGGTGTTCCCCAGGGATCTGTTCTGGAACCCGTACTGTTTGGCATCTACTTCTCAGAAGTCCAGGCAAAGACGAAAGGCTTGTGGCTGACCATGTTTGCAAACAACTGTAAGTTTGGTGCTGTCACTGACTCCCTAAATGATGTTAAAAAGAAGTTATGTACTCACCATAACATTCCATGTTTGTAGTCCATCTCACCCTTCATTCTTACATATGGGATTGGAGCCGATCCTCGGCTCCGACTCTGCCTATTTACAAGCTGGAAGTCTTCTAGTTGTCTCGTGACTATGTAGGTATCCCATGGTGCACCAGTACAATCTCCAGATCTTGTTTGCTGCTAACTAGGAAAGATAATAACTATACCAAAGAAGCAAATAATAAAAGGTCTCCATAAAAAGGATAATATTTTTCTGTCTCCAGGTACTTCCAGGCTGGGGGTAGACAGGTGGGTTCATAAGAATGAAGGGCGAGATGGACTACAAACATGGAATGTTATGGTGAGTACATAACCTCTTTATGTTCTGTAGTCCTATCTCACCTTCATTCTTACATATGTGACAGCGTCCCTAGCGCCTTATTCTTAGGTGGCTCAAGGAAAAATACTCCTGAGTACCGTGGAACCAAATGAAGCTCTACCCCTGGAGGTTAAATCCAATTTGTAATGAGTAATAAAAGTCTGAGGGGTAGCCCACGTAGCTGCTGCACAAATATCAAGTGGGACCCTGGCTTGAAAGGCCGCAAAGGTAGACTGAGATCTGGTAGAATCAGCCTTGATTTTAAAGGATACAGGTCTACCCTCAGAATTGTAAACATAAGCTATACAGCTAGAAATCCAATTTGAGAGTGTCACATTGGAAACTGGTAAACCTGACCTGTACTCAAAGAAGGAAATGAATAACTGATCTGATTTCCTTAGTCCGGTGCAAATAAAAATGTAATTTATGGACATCCAGCTGATGAAACCTGTATTCAGCTGCGTTTGAATGATTTGGAAAGAACACCGGAAGCTCTATGGATTGATTCAAAGCGACATGGGAACAGACCTGGGGACAAAGGAAGGATTAGTACGAAGGGACACCCTGTCCTTGTGAAAATTCAGATAAAGGGGTTTAACAGACAATGCTTGCAACTCTGACACCCGTCTGGCTGATGTTATAGCTACCAGAAACAAAGTCTTCCAAGAAAGGAATTTCGAAGAAGATGAATGGGAAGGCTCTAAGGGTGGAGAAGTTAATTTGGACAACACAAAATTTAAATCCCATGAGGCAACAGGTTCTTGATAGGGGGTCTTAAAGTAGCACCTTTAAGGAAGGTTTTGCACAGCTTATGTGACATCAGATTCGAATCTTGAAAACCTAGAAGAAAGTTTGAAATCGCTGCCAACTGAACTCTGATAGTGGCAGCCGCAGATCCCTGGTGAAAAAGCTCAGACAGGAATTCCAAAACCACTGGAATGGAGGCAGTGTAAGGATCAGCATTCAGCTTCTCCACCCAGATAGAGAATCTTCTCCATTTACTGGAATATAGTCTCCTAGTAGAAGGTTTATGGGAAGATGTAAGGATATGAGTCACGGAGGGTGAGAAATCAATAAGCCTGACTAGGGATGGAACTGGAGCAGCCACGTTGTCAAATTGAGGGTATGTAATGAGGGAAGGAGCGAACCTGACGTGTGAGTCAACAGGTCTGGAGCTGGGTCCAGGATCCAAGGATCGTCCAGGAGAAGAGGCCCAAGGAAGGGGAACCAAACCTGACGAGACCAGTAAGGACCAATGAGGATAATTTTGCTTCCCAACCATTTCGATTTCTGAATAACCTTGGGAATGACAGGAATGGGAGGAAATGCATACAGGAGATCCAGGGGCCAATCGTGAACAAGTGCGTCTCTCGGTGACTCCCCCGGAGGGGATACGAGGGAGAAGTAGCTGCTGCATTTGGCATTGATTGGACTGGAAAAGAGGTCGCAGCAAGGCTGTCCTCATCTTTGGAAAATCTGTTCCGCTGTTTCCTGTTTCAGAAACCACTCGTGAGGCACAAGATTTGCCCTGCTGAGCTTGTTGGCTATCACGTTGGTTGTCCCTGGAATGTGCATTGCCACCAGAAAAAGCTGGGAAGCTATCGCCCATTTCCAAACTCACATGGCTTCTCGACAGAGTGGGTAAGATCTGGTTCCGCCCCGTTTGTTGATATACCATACTACCGACATGTTGTCTGACTGTATTGCAATAGTCTCCAGCGGCAAAAGGTCGCGGAGTGCTTGCAATGCCAGAAGCACCGCCCTCACCTCTAGAACTTTGATA
The DNA here is from genome assembly GCF_019279795.1 of Protopterus annectens. NCBI lineage: Eukaryota > Metazoa > Chordata > Ceratodontiformes > Protopteridae > Protopterus > Protopterus annectens. Next base: position 776,401,689 of record NC_056725.1, on the reverse strand, counting down.
TGAAGGTGAGCCTCGTGATCTTGCCATGTGCCTTAGACAGTCCTGCCAAGATAATGCCCCCACCCTTTTTGTGAGGCATCTGTGGTCACAGTAGCAACAGGTTGGTGAGGGACAAATGAGGTGCCTGTGGTTAACTGATTGGGTAGTGTCCACCAAAGGAGGTCTTTCTTGCAAGATTCTTTCAGCAGAATGTGATGAGATAACGGGAGGTGCTGAAAAGACCATTGGGACGACAGGAGCCACTGAAGAATTCTCATGTGTAACCTGGCTAGTGGCACTAGTAATATGGTGGAAGCCACGGTCCCTAGAAGTTGCAGAATAATCTTGGCTTTGACCTTTCATAAGGGAAGAAGACACCGAATTTGAAGAACCAGATTCTGTGCCTTTTCGGCAGGAAGACGAGCCAACAGGTTTACTAACTCTGCGCCTATAAAAATCACAGATTGAGAGGGCAGTAAGGCAGATTTTTCCCAATTTATAGAAATTCCCAGCTGGGCACAAAGCTGAAGAGTAGCATCCCTGGCCTGAAGTAGATGCCTGGTGGGGGTGGTCAAGAGCCAGTCGTCCAGATACGGAAACACCTGGAATCCACAACGTCTCAGGTGAGCTGTCATTACTGCCATACATTTGGTGAACACCCTGGGGGCTGTGGTCTGACCAAAGGGCAGAGCATGAAACTGGTAATGGCTGGCTCCCAGCCAGAAGCGTAGATGACTTTTCGATGCCCTGTCCATTTTTATGTGGTAATAGGCATCTTGGAGATCTATTGAGCGGGTCTATATCATATATTCAAAATTCCAAAATGTCAAACACCATATGTTTGAACTTGGAATTTCGAATATTGAAAACATTGAACGCTCAGAATAGCAAATTTTTTCCCAGGGAAAAAATTTGCTGTTCCAAGAAACATACACCCAACACAAGCACACCAAAATAAATAAACCACACACATACATTTAACAAAACCCAACCCCACACTAAACCACACATACATTACTAACTATTCACTTACCTTAACCCGCACACTAACCCTAAGGTCTGTAACTATCGCACACATACCCTACAAATCTATATACAAACAAACTAAACTCTCGCACCACAGTGGAGGAAAGAGCGAAGCCATGGAACGGCCCACTGAAATCTTGCCCTAGGTAAGATTTTGTTCCGGGGCTTCGCTATTTTCACCATTTGATATTTTGGGTGTGATGTTTTCACATTCGGCATTGTACCTCTTCGGGATTTTGATATAGACTCTATTGAGCACATCCAATTGTCTATCCCGAATAACGGGAGTATAGACTGCAGTGTCACCATCTGGAACAGGTCCTTTACTGAATCGTTCAATCTGCTGAGGTCCACAACAGGGCTCCAGTCCCCTGTATGTCTTGGCACTAAATGAATCTGGAGTAAGTTCCGGATCCTATTTGGTCTCCTGGGACAGGGTGGATGACTCTTTTTGACAGCAACTTGCTGACCTCCACAGTTGCCTGATCCCTGTGACTGGGTGGAACATCCGGGATCTTCTTGGGAACAGGCGGAAGAGAAAAGGGAATGACATACCCTCTGGTATTAATTCTTTGTACCCACTTGTCTTGAGTGATACCCAGCCAGGCTTCTGGGTACAAAGAAATGCGACCCCTGACCGGCCCCAAAGAAGCACAGTCAGGCCCCACATCAGGAGCACTGTTAAGGCCGGCCCCGAAAGGAATCACCACCTTCCCTGGTTTTGCGGACCGCCCCTGCCTCTAGGGTGATGTCTACCATTTCCTCCTTCTCCTCCTCTGCCTCTGAAGGAGGAGTCACCTGTGCATCCTGGAAAAACCTCTGGGACTTCTTGAACTGCATTTTACTGCCCCTCTGACCCTTAGGGTATTGGTCTAGAGGGGCAGCAAAACGTACTCCCACAGCAGAGTGTTTTTCCTTCTTGCTCGCACCGGGTGAGAGTGTCCTTTACCTTGGATCCAAACAAGGAGGAACCGGGCATTGGTAAAGGTAGACTTGAACGGTTCTGCAAAGTTACACAAACGCATCCAGGAATGACTCCTCAGGGAAATTCCTGAACCCGCTGCTCTACTCGCTCCATCGGCTACATACGACATAAGCCGCATGGAAGAGTTGACGATAGAGTTCACGGTGGACAGCTGGGCAGAAACCTTGTCAGGGACTCCCTCAGTACATGTACCTTGCAGAGAATCTCCTAACTCTTTAAGGATCTCTCTGAAATCTCGTGAAGTGAGTAAAGTAGTTCAGCGATCTGAGGGTAAATGCCGCTGAACTAAAGATACGCTTCCCATATCTCTCCATCATTTGGGGCTCCTTATTTGGCGGATGAACAGAAGTCGTCTAAGCTAGCTCCTTCTTAGTGGCCACTGCCATCACCACGGCATCTACGGGAACACCTTTAGACAAAAAATCTTTCTCAGGAGGGGCAGAAAGAAACTTATTCATTCTCCTGGGGACTGGCTCCACTGCATCAGGAGTACCCCACACCTTTCAACTAACTAGCTCCATCATTTCTTCGAAAGGTGGAGACACCCAAGAAGCTGAAGGTTGAGACCCGAAAGCCTTCAGGTACACCGACTCCTCATCAGAAGGGCTAACAGTGAGCCAGCCACACCTCTGCTTTAAGGATTTCCAGGATGTCTACGAAGGAGACATCATCAGAGGAAAACTTGGGGGACCCTTACGACTCCTCGAGGTCAGTGTCAGAAGTCAGAGACTCATCCTGGGAGTCTACATGCTTCCTCTTACATGTTCTATTCCAAGGGGGCTCCTCAGAAGGACATTCCAGAGAGGTCTCGGAAGAGTGGGGGCCACCAGCCGTTGACTCCTGAGGCTGAGGGTCTCTGTTGTTCATGGAGGGGGTAGGAGCTGAGACAGAAGTAGGTGCTTTAGGGGGAAAGTGCCAGTACCTCTGGTAGGAGCTGACGATCGAGACAGCACACTCATCATCATCTCGAATGCCGACCTCTCCAGCACCGAAGACCTCCCCGGCTCTGAGGAGACCGAGGATGCAGTTGGCTCCAGAGCTATCGGCTCCGAGATGGACATAGGGTCCGAACTCACCTTAGCCGACGCACCGAGAGGAAGACTTGGAACCGAAGAATTCAGTTCCAAGCATCCATGTTGGGGCCGACTGGGGAGCTTCAGCCCCTAGACACTACGGACGGTGCAGAGAGTGTCGGAGCAGAACTCTGCTCCAAAACAGCCACAGGGGGAGCTGGAGCGGAAGGTTCCACCAGTGGTACCAAACACTCCGGCTCTGAAAGACCAGCCTGGCTTGAAGGAGGAATGCTCGCAGAGCACTGAATGGACTCAAGTGGCTCCGGAACCGACTGGGTTGGAACCAACAGCAATTTGGGCAAAGCAGATGACTTCAACAGTCTCAGCACTACCCTCGCTACATCTTCTTCCGATAAACTCCTGGAAGACCTGGATGACAGAGTAGGAGAGCGGGATCTCTGCAGTATCAGAGATTTCAATATCAAAGAGGCCGGTAGAGGATCCATAGACCGGCTCAGAGAAATAGTCTCAGTGGTCGGCTCCAAAATACTTGGAACCAACCATGTAATCACAATACTGCTCTCAGTCGGCACAGAGGTCTGTGGAGCTGATGAGACAGTGGACTTGTCTGATTTGGGTATCTTAACAGGTGGCTCCGAGACACCAGCTGGTGCTGGGTAGGGCCTCAGAGTATTTAGATTTTCCCTTAGTGGATTTTAAAGATGAGGAAGAGCTAGACAGATCTTCCTCAAAGGAAGGTTTAAGAAGACCTTTTAGGATGAGCTTGTTCTTCCTCTCCTGCAATACCCTAGGACTGAAAGCATGGCAAAATAAACATGTCTCCTGTATATGGATGGCCCCCAAACAGTAAACGCAGTTACTATGACCATCTGTTATGGACATTTTTTGAGAGCACTTAATACACTTCTTAAAGCCAAATGGCTTATGATCCTTACTCTCCTTAGACATTCTCGCAGAAAGGACACACACAGACAGAGAAAAAGGAGAAGGAGGACTAGGTCCTCTAATTTAAACGGGCCTAGCCCTGCAGGAAGGAGAAAGACACCACAAGGACTAGGTCCTCTAACATAAAAGGACCTAGCCAGGGCAGGAAAGGAAACGAAGAAACTAGGTCTTCTAACTAAAACGGACCTAGCAATTTACAAAAAGTTTCACACACTCAAGCAGAAATATCAGCAAAACAAACGGGAATCCGCAAAAACTCAAACTTATGCCAATAACTAAGAGAACGTAGTTCTGTTAACCAATTAACAAGCGGGAAACCGCCAAAAACACTAGCCTATCCTATTAACACACACAATCTAACAGTGCGCAAAAGGCACCTACAACTACTAATTCTATGAGTATACAAAAACCAGCACACAGCATACCAATACTAAGCCAAACAGGCCAAAAAGGCCAAAGATTGCACCAAATGGTGCAAGTATAAGCTAACTACACTAATATCAACTACGCTAACTGAGTAACGATAAAGTAGTGACAGTTTTTACTATTTTAAGCTAAACAAAGCCAAAATTTTTTTGGAAAAGTTAAAGTAAATGCAACACTTAGCCAGAGCCAAAGAGAGGCACAACCGAACTCATTGACGTGGCAAATGAGATCTGGGGATTGTATGGTGCACCATGGGATACCTACCTAGCCACGAGCCAACTAGAAGACTTCCAGCTTGTAAATAGGCCAAGTCGGAGCCGATCCCATATGTAAGAATGAATGTGAGATAGGACTACAGAACATCATACTACAAGAGGGTCTCTCAGCAACAAATGACTGGTGCCAAAGGCATGGCTTTAAGTTAAATGCAAAAAAATGTATCATCATATCATTCGGCAAAAACACGGCCAATACTGATCACCACATCAACAGCAACCCCCTTAGCACACAAGTTGACAACAGTCTCACATTCAACCATCATGTAGCGGCAGTGGTCAGAAAAGCCTTTTACGTGGTTTATCTCATAAGTAACGGGATTGCATCCAGAAAAAAAAAAGAGGTTATTACCTCTCTGTACTCCTCCCTCATTAGGCCAATAATTGAGTGCAACGCCCAGTTTGGTATGTACCTCTCCAAACACATGCACAAGCTAGAAAGAACACAGAAATACCTCACAAAGAGAATCCATGGCATCCAACACCTGTCCCGTGTGGACAGGCTCAAATCACTATCACTCTACTCGGTGTCATACAGATTGCTCAGAGGTGATCTGTGTCTCACCTACAAGGCAATCTTGGACTCTGCCCTACTAGGGATGCTCCATATTGGTAAGTCTAACTCCTCGCACATTAATCCCTCGAAAGGCCTAAATCTAATATGTGACATTAACAAAACCTGCTGGAGAGACAGGTTTGTCTCCCAGAGGCTGCCCTGTCTCTGTAACAGACCTCCCATACACGTCAGAGTACGTCGCTGAATCTCTTCAAGCACAACCTTGACGAGTCGGTGGGAAACCACAATTTTTTTCCCAGGGGTTCTACCTGTGTCCCTCATTGACAGGGGTGACAGGTGCTGACTGAGGTTTCTTTTTTGGGGACAAACACATGGCTAGGCTTGTACGGGCCCCAGAGTCATTGGCCTAGTAACTTCCTATGATCCTATGATAATGGGAGAACCAGAATATTACTTGTAGTGGACTGTAGAAGGAGAAACAGAGTAGTAAGAATCATAATTTTAAATGCTTACACAGGTGGCAAGGAGAGAAAAGCTAACTGAAATGATGAAGTATTTCTGGGAATTGATAGTCACATTACGTGACTAACTGATTTACAACAAAAAAAAAAAGAGAGAAGGAGTAAAGGAGAAGATGTGACATTTTGTAAACAATTGAAAATTTTAGTTTGACATTAGGTAAGGAAAAGTGTAAACTTACAGATGAACAGGGATAAAGACAGAAACTGATTCTGTGTTACTTTCAATGTAAGAAGCATGAATTTAATAGTATTTTTTTCAGATTACACAACAATACAGTCAACACTGGGAGAAGACAGTAATATAATTAAAAAGGTTAACAGGTACACATGCAGAACTAAAAGTGACAGGAAAATAAAGACCAAAATCATTTAAAGATCATAAGGAAACTAGGGGATTTATAGTACATGGATAGCAGTGAATAAATTAGAAAAACAAATATAAAGAACTTTAGGAAGAAATCTAGTATTGGCATGACTGTGGAAAATAGTTTTACAAACAAAAAATGTATGGAGTATGACAAGGCAATGGATGAAAAAGATGTGTAGTGAAAGAAATACTTAGTGAAAGGAAAGAAAGCCCTTTATTATAGTGCCAGCTAAAATATACTGAAAATATAATGACCAGAATAACAGACTGCAATGGTAAGCTTGTAAGGCGTAAGAAAGATATTTTGGAACCAGTAAACAAGCATATAAGAAACATGTATAAAAACAGCATAAAAGAAAAGTTAAGGGGCGTGAAATTTATACGTAATGAAACAAGCAATATGTTAGAAACAGATGCTAACATGAATGAATTAATTGGATATGGCCATAGATAAAGGTAGGAAAGGCAATGTTAGACGTAAATGGAATAGGGCAGAAGTTTTACCACAAATCGAGAAAGAGTAAGAATGCTTAATACTACAAATGGATGTATGATGAAGGAAATAAGAGAATGAGGATATATAATTATATATATATTGGAATCATTAAAATATTATGAAAAAAGGGAGAGAAAAAGGAAATAAGTAATAGGAAACCTGTTATTTTATGCAAAGCTAATTATAAAATGATGATGAATCAGAAGAGGTTTGAGGGAGTTATTAAAGAAGTTGTACATGGAGTATATTACAGGAAAGGAAGAAACATTTGGGAAATGATGATATTGATGATAAAATATAGTAGTGGATGGCATTATAAAAAGGAAGAACAAGTGTATGTGGTACCAGCATACGATAACATTAGTCATTGCCAGTTATTGGACATATTAGAACTGTATAGTAACCCAAAGTAAGTGATTAGGTAATTTGAGATGTATATTAGAGATATTGGGTAAACGTATTAGCTACTGGCTTGATACAGAATAAAATCAAGTGGAGAAGGACATCAAACATTGTTGCCCAGTGAGTGCAGTGTTATTCTGTTACGTTTTTAATGCTGTAACACAGAAAGTAATGGGAGTGGGAAAGGATGCAGGAATTGTATATTATGATAAGGCATGTTTTCCACTATTTCTGAGCTATGCATATTTTCTAGTAATAATGGTAAAGAATAATGTGTGGGTAAAATTGATAATGAATGCAGGCTATATAATTTGATGTTTAAGAAAATTATATACTTTATTCATTCAGTGATACTAAGAAGATTAAAGTACAAGGGGATCCTTTCTGTCCTCTTTATAAAAATAATTGTTAGAAATTGTCTTTGGAATACTATGGGGTTCTAAATAAGCAAAGTGATGATTTAGAAATAATAAACTCCGCACTATTCCTTGCATCATTACATTTACAATGTGTTTTGAAGATGATGATATACAGAAAAATCATTCTATAAGAACCGAGTGCAAAATATGGAGAAATATTGAAAGTTATTCTATATGTACTGAATGTAAAATATGGAGAAATACTGAACATGACAGAAAAGAAAAAGAAAATGGCAGAAACAGTTAGTGGAATACTGTAGGAAAATTGAAGAACTGAAAGTAACAAACAATGTAATATCAGAAAAAAAGAAGTTATTTACTTACCATAATGTTCCATCTGTGTTGCCCATCTTCATTTATCCCTGACAGATGGGTTCGGTTCTGATATCAGAACCAATGTGGCCGTTATTACAGCTCATGCAGGCCAAAAACTCTCAAGCTTCATCCTTACCCAAAAATCCCTCTGTCACAGTTACCTCAGACCGAGTTTGCAAACTAGAAATAATGTGTAATTAAGGATGCCTTAATGGAAACCATATCTGCTATGCCTCAGTTCATGTCATAATCACACTATGAAAGTAGCCATTCCATCAAAAAAATCTTCAAAGGCCGGGGGATGGAAGGAGGGTAGTCAAGGAATTATGAAGGTGGACAACACAGCTGGAACATTATAGTAAGCACATAACTTCTTTTCTGATGTTGTCAATCTTCATTTAATCCTTGATAGACGGGAGAGAGTCCCCAGCTACCTTAGACCTTGGAAGGACTCATGGAAAGATATTCCTGAGCACCACTGAACCAAAGGATGCTCTTCCCCTAGAGACATAATCCAATTTGTAATGAGTAACAAAGGTATGGGGAGAAGCCCAAGTAACCACTGCACATATCATCCGTAGAAGCTCTAGACTGAAACTCTGCTGAAGTGTCAACAGATCTTGTAAAATGTGTCTTTACAGGTCTAGGCAAGGCAATGTTATTTTTGTCATAACTAAAGGAAATGCAATCCTTGAGCCATCTAGCTAATGTCACTTAGCTGATAAGTTTACCAAGACTAGCACTTGAGAAGGACAAATAGCTGATCAGACTTTTTGATGTCCGTAGTTCTGTGAAGATAACAGTGTAATTGTCTGTGAATGTCTAGCAAATGTAAAAGGTATTCACCTCTGTTCAAAAAGTTTGGAAAGAATACCCGGCAAATTAACAGATGATTGATATTAGACTCTGACACCACTTTAGGTAGAAAGGTAGAATGAGTTCACTCTTTGTGAAAAATCAGATAAGGTGGTTTACATGATAGGGCCTGAATTTCTGAAATTCTTCTAGCAGAGGTTATTGCTACCAAAAATAATGTTTCTAGAACGAAAACTTTAAATCACAGTCTGTAGATGGTTCATGGGGGGGGGGGGGGACTTATGATGATTTGCAACACTAGGCTTAGGTTCTAAGGAGGAGTAGGATCTTTGAAAGGGGGTTTTAGCAATAGTGTCTCTTTTAAAAATGGCTTAAAAAGTTTGAGAAGCCAAGGTGCATTCTTCTAAACCATTATGGAACTCTGAAATTGCTGCTAGTTGAATTCTGATGGTAGAAGAGGAGGCTCCTACATTGAAACGAGAGGCTAAGAAGTCTAAAATATTTTCAAAAGAAGCAGAGAATGGGTCAATATATTTTCCATGAGCCCAAATGGTAAATTTCTTCCATTTACTAGAGTAAAATCTCCAGGTGGAAGGCTTAGGAGAAGCTAAGAGAATTTTGTGAACTGAGGAAGAGAGATTAAGATGCCTATCGAGGTCAATAAGGTGCAATAAGGATTACTTTGGACTTCAGCTTGAGCACTTTCTGTAAGAATTTTGGAATTAGTGGTATCGGGGAAAGGCATGTAGTAGTCCGGAGGGCAAAGTGTGGAGAAGAACATCACTTGGTGACTTCCCCAGATGGCAAATTAGCTGCTGCACTTGTTTAGAGGAGAGGCGAACAGATCGCAGCAGGGCTGGCCCCACTGATGGAAAAATCTTTCTGCCACTCTTGGATTGATAGCTCACTCGTGAGGCTGAAAAATACATCTGCTCAGTTTGTCTGCTATCACACTGGAATTCCCTGGAATGTGTGTCTCTATCAGAAAATGGCTGGATGAGATCATCCACTGCCACACTCTAAGTGCTTTTCGACAAAGGGGTAAGATTCAGTTTCTCCCTGTTTGTTGATGTACTAAACTAATAACATATTCTCCGTTTGGATAGCAATTGTTCCCAGAGAAAAAGCAGATTGAAAAACTTGCAATGCTAAAAGCACTGCGCTTAGTTCCAGAATACTGATACGGAAGTTGGCCTCTAAGGGGGACCAGGTGCCCTGGACGGTCTTGCCCAGAAAATGTCACACCCAATCCATCTGGGAGGCATCCGTGGTCACTATGGCCTTGGGCTCTGGAAGGACAAAGAGGCAGCCCAGGAGGACTTCTTTGGAATGAATCCACCTAGCTAGATCCTTCCTGCAAAGATTGGTGATTAAACTCTCGTCCGACATGGGCTGGTACAGCAAGAACCATTGAGATGCCAGTAGCCACTGAAGGATTCTTATGTGAAATCTGATAGGGGAACCAGAGTTATTGTCACTGTCATCGAACCTAAAGCCTGTAAGACTAGTCGAGCAGGAATTTTTTCTGCAAATTATTTTCTGAACCAGAGTTATAATTTTTTGAAGTCTTGATGAAGAAAGGGATGCTGCGGTTGATGTATTTAGTACTGCCCTTATAAACTCTAATCTCTGAGCTGAATCAGTTGGGTTTTGTTGTGATTTACAGTTATTCCTAGGTATGCATGGGTCTTGAGAATGTAATCCCTTGCCTCTGTCAATCGATGCCTGGTCGGAGCAGTTATGAGCTGGTCGTCCAAGTACAGAAACACCAGGAATCCCTGCATTCTCAAGTGAGCGGTTACGACTGCCATGCATTTGGTGAACACCCTGGGGGCAGTGGTGAGGCCAAAGCGTAGCGCTCTAAATTGATAATGACTGGTTCCAAGCTGGAAGAGGAGAAATCTTCTGGAACAGTTGTCCATTTTTATGCGGTAATATGCATTCTGAAGATCTACTGAGCACATCCAATCATTCTTTCCCAAAAACGGGAGAATGGACTGTACCATGGCCATTCTGAATTTCAGATTTGTAATCTTGAGTCAATTCTGGATCCTCTCTGGTCTGGTGAGACTTCATGGATAACTCTTGTCTAGCAGATTTGAATTTCTAGAACAGCTGGTTCCCTCTGATTGGGTCCAACATTGGGGATTTTTTTGCAAATGGGAGGAGGGTTGGAAAAGGGTAAGGTATAACTTCTGGACATGATCTGTTGTACCCAAGAATCTGTTGTAATATTTTCCCAGGCACTTCAGTGCAAGGATAAGCATCCCAGACTGCCTCCAGAGGAAGACAATTGGGTTTCCTTTCAGAAACAATGAAAGGGCTTATCTGGAAAGGAGCATCTAAAGCCCTGATTCTGCGGACCACCTCTGCAACATGGATGATGTCTTCCATTGTAGTTCTTCCCTCTGCCCCTGGGAGAACTGGTAGTACATGTGTCCTGGAATGGCCCTTGGGATTTCCTGAACCACATTTTTCCACCAATCTTTTGATTCCTAAAAAAGGATCTTTGGGGGAAGGGGGTGAAAAAACTTACACCCACTTGCAGAAAGGGTCTTACCATCCTTTTCACTCCTGGATAAAGTCTCTCTAACTTTTGGGCCAAAAATAGATGCTCCATCAAACGCAGCATTGATGTACGAAGACTTAAATGGTTTCGCAAAGGCACATCCAGACATGTCTCCTTATGGCTACGCCTGAATTCACCGCTTGGGTAGTCCCTTCGGCTGCATGCGCAATGAGCCTCACGGACGAATTTGACAAGGTCTCTGGGATGGCCAACTGGGAGGTAACCTTGTCTTGGACTCCCTCAGTAACAGCTCCTGCAAGGGTATCTGACAATTTCTCGATCAGATCTCACTGGAGTTTGGTAAAATGTGCCAGGGAATTCAAAGACCTTAAAGCAAAGGTTGATGAAGTGTAAACCAGCTTCCCAAACCTATCCATCAAGTAGAAATCTCTGTTGGGAAGATGGACAGAGGAACTTTCGTTAGCCAGTTCCTTTTTAGTGGTGGCCGCCACGACAATGGCATCTACCAGCAGACCTTTAGACCAGAATTACTTGTCCTTAGGAGTGGATAGAATTTTGTCTGGTCTCTTGGAGATAAGTTCAATGGTGTCTGGTGCCTTCCATGCCTGCTGTGAGATCAACTGAATGAGTAAATCAGTGGGCAGAGTCACCCAAGAGGTAGACGGGTGAGTACCGAAAGCCTGCAGGTACAGAGACTCCCCCCAGGAAGTATTTTGGGACCTCCAGTCACCCCTCTTTTTAAAAATTTCCAGGATGTCTCCAAAAGAGATATCATCAGGGGGTGATCTTGGGGACCCTTCCACTTCATCAAAATCAGTGTCTTCTGTGACCGGTTCCTGTGGAGAATCTAAGTGTTCCTCTTGCACTTTTTCTTCTGAGGAACCTCCTTAGAGGAATGGTCCAGGGTGGTATCAGAAGAGGAGAGAACATGACTCGGTGGGTCCTGTGAATTCTGTATTCACTGCCCCAGTGGAGAGAGAGGTTGAACAAGAAAGCATAACAATGGAATGTGCACAAAGAAGGATGGGACTGACTGAGTGTCTGCTGTGGACAAAGCCCTCTCGATTGCCTTGAAGGCTGGCCCCCTGAAGAGGGAAGGGAGCCCAGAACAGAGAAAGACTGCCTGAGAACCGTGATCACTCCCTGCTCCGATGAGACAGCCCCCGAGGCAGAAGCCAGTGCTGAGCTGCACCATGCTGAAGCTCCAAGGCGCAGAGATGCCTCTGAAAAAATTGTAGTCAACTTCGGCTCCTTTGAGCAGACAGGACAGATGAGGCCCCAAGAGGTCTCTGGTTCTGATAAAGTCAAAGAACTCAGGTGAAAAAAGAAGTTATGTACTCACCATAACGTTCCATGTGAGTTGTTCCATCTCACCTTCATTCATCACTGATGGGTTCGGAGCTGATCCTCGGCTCCGACATGGCCGACTAGCAAGCTCAAAGTTCTCCAGTAGCCCGAGACCTCACCCCTTATCCCATAATGCACTGCTGGAATTACCTCAGATCTTGTTTGCTACGTACCATATAATAGTACAATAATTATTCTGCCTAGGAGTGAATACACATTGAAAAACCAGGATGAAGACAGCATCCAGGTCAACTGTCAGCCAGGAGGGGGAAGGAGGGAGGGACGTGAGAATGAAGGCGAGATGGAACAACTCACATGGAACGTTATGGTGAGTACACAAGTTATTTATGTGAAGTTGTTCAATCTCACTGTTCATTCATCACTGATGGGTAGCGTCCCTAGCACCCTGATCTTGGGTGGCTCACGGAAGTACACTCTTAAGAACCGTAGAACCAAATGAAGCCCTGTCCCTGGAGGCCTTATCCACTTTGTAATGAGTTATAAAAGTGTGAGGTTTAGACCAGGTGGCTGCTGCATAGATGTTATCCAAAGGCAATTTGGCTTGAAAGGCTGACTAGGTAGAAACTGCTCTGGCTGAATGAGCCTTTAACTTACTAGACAATAGCATATTACGACAAGAATATGTATAAGGTGATGCAATCAGACAGCCACTTAGGGTTGTTTTAGCAACTGGTATACCTTTCCTGGTCTCAGAAAAGGACACAAAGAGCTGATCTGATTTCCTAATGTCTTTGGTTCTGTCCAAATAAAATCTAAGTTGTCTATGAACATCGAGTTTATGCAACATATATTCCAATTTGTTGGTATGATTAGGGAAGAAAACAGGCAACTCAATGACTTGATTAATGTTAACCGCAGAACATACTTTGGGCAGAAAAGAAGGATTAGTTCTGAGAGATACTCTGTCAGCATGGAAGACCATGTAAGGGGGCTTGATGGAAAGGGCTTGGAGCTCTGACACTACGGGCTGAAGTGATGGCTACTAAGAAGATAGTTTTCCATGACAATAATTTTAGTTCACAAGATGATGCAGGCTCAAAAGGAGGAAGAATGATACAAGATAACATAAAATTAAAATTCCAGGGGGTATAAGGTGTCTTCACTGGAGGCCTTATGTGAAAGGAACCTTTTAGAAAAGCCTTAGACAATTGGCGAGCCATAATATTCAAACCATCAATTCCTAGATGGAAATTAGATATAGCAGCTAATTGTACTCGTACCGTAGCTGCCGCTGCTCATTTGTTGAAGATTTCTGTCAAGAATTGTAAGATAGAAGACAATGGCGCTTGATAAGGATCAATGCTATGGGAGAAAGCCCAAATGGAAAATCTCTTCCACTTACTACGATACAATTTTCTGGTGGAAGGTTTGTGGGAAGCGAACAAAATCTGACTAGTGTCATGGGAAAGATTATAGAGCCTGGCTATGCGAGGAATTGAAGCAGCCAAGCGGTTAGCTTCAGTGTCTGCAATGACGGGTGAAGATCCCCTGATGGATGTGTCAACAAGTCCTGAACTGGATCCAGGATCCATGGATCTTCCAGAATACGATGATAAAGAAACGGAAACCAAATCCGCCGAGGCCAATGAGGGGCTATGAGGATGACTGTCCATCCCAGCGACTTTGCTTTCTGTAAGAATTTGGATATCAGGGGAATTGGTGGAAATGCATAGAGGAGACCCGGGGGCCAATTGTGGACAATAGCATCCCTTGGCGAGTGGCCCGGCGTGAGAATTAGGGAAAAATAGCTTCTGCATTTGTTATTGATGTGACTGGCGAAGAGGTCGCAGGAAGGCTGGCCCCATTTGCGGAAGATCCTGTCCGCAATCTCTTGTTTGAGGAACCATTCATGGGGCAAAAAGATTGCTCTGCTCAGTCTGTCCGCTATTACTTTTAGTTATGTACTTACCATAACTTTAGATGTTTGGGATCCATCTCGCCTACATTCTGTACTGATGGGCTCGGAGCCGATCCTCGGCTCCGACTCGGCACGCTATGCTATAGAGCGAAGCCTCTCATTGGCTGAGCTATTCTCTATCCCAGGATGAACCACCACTACTTCCCCAGATCTTGTTTGTCCGCACTCATGCACACACACATAACTGTTTATATAACATTGCCAGATGTTTCAAGATGAAACAATAGAACTCGGACCGTCCGATCTCTTCTGATCTCCAAGGCAGGGGGAAGGAGGGTGGGTTATTAGAATGTGGTAGATGGATCCCAAACATCTAAAGTTATGGTAAGTACATAACTAAAAGATGTTATGTGATCCTATCTCGCCTACATTCTGTACTGATGGGACAGCGTCCCTAGCACCTAATTCCTGGGTGGCTCACTGGAAAACACTCGTGAGAACTGTGGAACCAAATGAAGCTCGCCCCCGAGATGCCACATCCAATTTGTAGTGAGAAATGAAAGTGTGCGGGGAAGACCACGTAGCCGCAGCACAAATGTCACTAATGGCAAGCTTAGAATGGAATGCTATTGAAGTAGCCATAGCTCTTGTAGAGTGAGCTTTGACAGCGGTTGTAAGCTCTTTATTAGAAGAGGAATAAGCCTGACTAATACAGTCTCTGATCCATTTGGCAATAGTGACCTTTGTGACGGCTTTGCCCAATTTATTATCTGAAAAGGACACAAACAATTGATCTGTTTTTCGTGTTTGTTGGGTCCTGTCTAAATAAAAGCGCAATTGCCTGTGAACATCCAATGTGTGGAAGATGTATTCCGCTTTGTTTGAGTACTTTGGGAAGAAAACTGGAAGTTCTAATGACTGTTGCAGGCAAAAACTGGAACAAACTTTAGGGACAAAAGATGGATTAGGCCTGAGGGATACTCTATCTTTGTGAAAAAACAGGTACGGTGGTTTGACAGCTAGAGCTTGAAGCTCTGAAACCCTTCTGGCAGAAGTAATCGCGACCAGAAAGGCAGTTTTCCAAGAAAGAAGTTTCAAATCACAGGTTGCTGCCGGTTCGAAGGGGGAGGAGGTTAAGGCACGTAATACCACATCGAGATCCCACGGAGGAGCAGGATGAGAAATCGGAGGTCGTAAAAGCGCAGCACCTTTCATGAAGGTTTTACACAATCTGTTGCTCATTAAAGGTGGGTTTATAGATTCATGAAAATTGGAAATAGCTGCCAATTGGACCTTGATAGTAGAGACTGAAGAACCTTGATTGAATAGGGAAGTTAGAAATTTCAGGACTTCTGACACCGGAACAGTGATGGGATCCAGACCCCGGAGTTGAGCCCAAATAGCAAATCTCTTCCATTTGCTAGTATACAATTTCTTAGTGGCAGACTTGTGGACCGAGGATAAGATACGTATGACTTCCGGGTCTAAAGTATGATTCCTGACTATAGTCGGAAGAGGAGGAGCCAAGCTGTTAACTTCAAAGTGTGAAGGGACTGATGGAGTTGTCCCGACTGATGAATTAATAGGTCTGGGATCTGATCCAGGAACCATGGTCCGTCCAGTGCATATTTCTGAAGGTAGGGGAACCATACCTGACGAGGCCAGTAAGGGGCAACTAAAATCATTTTGCTCCCCAAGTGAGACGCCTTTTGGATCACTCTGGGAAGGAGGGGAACTGGAAGGAAGGCGTATAGCAAGCCGGTGGGCCAAGGATGGGCTAATGCGTCCATAGGACTCTCCCCCGGAGCTGGAGTGAGAGAGAACTTTCTGCACTTCGCGTTCAGCGGGGTTGCGAAAAGGTCGCAACAAGGAGTTCCCCATCTGCTGAAGATCTGAGTTGTCACTGCATCGTTCAGAGACCACTCGTGAGGAGAGAGAATAGTTCTGCTTAGTCTGTCGGCTATCACGTTGGACTTCCCAGGGATATGAGTCACTACCAGAAAACGTCTGGTCGCCACTGCCCATTCCCAAACTCTCATGGCCTCTCTGCAAAGGGGGTAGGATCTGGTCCCTCCCTGCTTGTTCAGATACCAGACTACTGACATGTTGTCGGAGTGAATGGCAATTACGCCCTGAGGGAGGTAATCGTGGAGGGCTTGTAGAGACAGAAACACCACCCTCATTTCTAGAATGTTGATATGAAGGAGACTCTCGTCGGAATGCCAATTGCCTTGGACTGACCTGCCCAGGTAATGCCCCCCCCCACCCCATCTGGGAGGCGTCAGTCGTCAATGTGGCCATAGGAGGAGGTGGAACAAAGGGTCGTCCCTGATCCAGATTGGAGGGCACCAGCCACCAGCGAAGGTCCCGTTTGCAGGTTTCCGTGATCCGTATGAGGTGACGGAGAGGGAGATCCTGGAAGGACCACTGTGTCGATAGGAGCCACTGGAGAATTCTCATATGCAATCTTGCTAAGGGGACTAGGAGAACAGTGGCCGACATAGAGCCTAATAGCTGCAGGACCATCCTGGCTGGAGCTTTGGATCTGAGAAGCAAGGCTCGGACTTGAGCCTGTATAGTCTGTATCCTTTCTGTAGGAAGATAGACCCGCATTTGGTTTGAGTCTATCTCTACTCCAATGAACCTTATGCGCTGAGATGGCAGCAACACAGACTTTGGCCAATTGAAGGTGATTCCAAGGGAAGTGCCTAGTGATATGGTGGCTTGTAGGTTCTGCAATAGTAGATGCCTGGAGGTGGCAGTTAGGAGCCAGTCGTCCAGATACGGAAACACCTGGAATCCTAAACTCCTCAGGTGAGCAGTCACGACCGCCAAACATTTGGTGAACACCCTGGGGGCTGTGGAGAGACCAAAGGGCAGTGCGCAGAACTGAAAATGACTGTCTCCCAGGCTGAAGCGCAAATGTCTCCTGGACGCCTGATCTATCAGGATGTGATAATAGGCGTCCTTGAAATCTATGGAGCACATCCAAACACCTTTCTCCAGCAGTGGGAGAATGGATTGTAAGGTGACCATTCGGAACTTGGACTTTTTGACTGATCGATTTAGGATGCTGTGATCCAAAATGGGCCTCAAGTCCCTGGTCTTTTTTGGCACCAAAAAGAAGCTTGAGTAAGTCCCTAATCCGATCTGGTCTGCGGGGACCGGTTGGATGACTCCTTTTTGAAGCAGCTTTGAGATTTCTAAGGCTGCGATTTCCCGTTGACTGGGTGGCGGTCCGGGATGTTCTTGGACGGCGGTGGAGGGTGTGAAAAGGGGATGGCGTAACCTCCGGCGATGATTCGAAGCACCCATCAGTCCTGAGTGATACCTTCCCAGGCTTTTAGGTGCCTCGAACGACCCCGACTGGCTCCGAGCTGCACAGTCGGGCAATCCTTCAGGGATTGTGGAAGGCTGAAGAGCCACGAAAGGACTCGCGGTCTCCAGTGTTGCGGGGGCCTCTGCCTCCTCTGGGACGGCGTCTTCCAGAAAAATTTCCCCCTCCTCTGCCTCTAGAAGGGGGATCGTCCTGCTGCGAGGGATAAGACTTCTGGGATTTACGGAACCACATTTTCCCTCCTCTTTTAGCCTTGGGGTAAGGCCGAAAGGGAGTGGAACATCGCGTTCTCACGGCAGTCAAAGTCTTACCTTCTTGCTCACAGCGGGTCAATGTGTCCTTTACCTTGGGTCCGAAGAAAGAGGACCCATCAAAGGGAGCGTCGGCAAAGGAAGACTTAAAGGCTTCCGCAAAATGACACAGGCGGAGCCAGGCTTGTCTCCGTAGAGCAACACCCGTACCTGCCGCTCTACTCGCCCCCTCGGCTGCATATGAAATGAGCCTCATGGACGAGTTTGATATCGATGACAGCGTAGCCAACTGAGAGCCAACCGTCTGGGCCAGCTGCTCAGGTAGGTTACCCAAGAGGGTATCTGAAAGCTCCTTGATCAGATCCCTCTGAAATCTAGTGAAGTGCGTTAAATAGTTCAGGGACCTTAAGGTAAAGGCCGCTGAACTGAGGGTGCGCTTCCCGTACCGGTCCATGCTCCTAGACTCCTTATTAGGAGGATGGACGGACGTCGAAGCCTCTGCTACATCTTGTTGGGTAGCAGATGCCACCACCAGGGCATCTATAGCCACACTTTTGGTCAGAAACTCCTTCTCTGGGGGTGCTGATAAGAATTTATTTGGGCGAGCAGGCACCGGTTCCAAAGAGTCTGGATGCTCCCACGCCCTTCGACAGATCAAATCTAGGAGCTCGTCGAAGGGCAGAGACACCCAGGAGGCGGAGGGCTGAGCCCCGAAGGCCTTGAGGAACACCGACTCGTCAGCGGAAGGGGGTTTGAGGGCTTCCAAGATGTCTGCAAAGGAGACATCATCTGAGGACGACTTGGGGGACCACTCCGCATCATCAAGATCGGTGTCCGACATGAGAGACTCATCGGGGGAGTCGACGTGCTTCCTCTTGCACAGTCTTTTCCTTGGGGGTTCCTCCGAAGAAGCTTCGGAGGGACCTCCAGGAGGGGGGGAAACCCCACTGGGGGTAACCTCAGGCCCCGGGGCTCCGCTGTCTAGCGACAGGGGGACTACCAAAGACCCAGTCTCTGTGTGTAGGGAAGGTGCCGGTGAGACTGTGGAGGTAGCCAAAGAAGATTTGGCCAGAGCACTCCTCATGGCCCTGAAGGCCGGACCACCAGAGTCCTGGGAAGGTCCAACCCCCGTGGCCACAACAGTAGATGGTACCCCCGCAGCCGACGCACCGAGAGGAAGGCTCAGAACCGAAAACATCGGTCCCGAAGCGTCCCCCCCCGGGGCCGACCGAGGAGGTCCGTGTACCGAACTCCGACTCGAGAGCCGGGGTTGGAGTAAGGGTCGGAGCCGACCCGAAAACCTCCATCGGCTCCACCAGCACCGGCTCCAACGGTGCCGAGGCTGTTGGAGGAGGAACCAGAACTACAGGGTGGGCCATCGGCTCCGAAGCCGAATGGGCTGGAGCCGAAACTAATTTCTGGAATACAGGAGACTGAAACAGTCTTAGGAGCACCCTGTCGATGTCCGAATCCGACATCTTGGAAGATCGGGAGGAGACCGACCGGGTCCGAACCGACTTCTCCATCGGCTCCGAAGGACTGGGGGACCGGCTCCGAATAGACTCGACCAGTATCGGTGCTTAGGGAGATTCCATAGCAATTTCCCACCGTGCCGAGGAGGGCTTCGGCGCCGAAGGGGAAGAGTCTGAGCCGGCAACCCTCATCGGCTCCAAAATCAGTGGAGCCGATGAAGGTGACCCGCCTCTCGAAGCCCCAGCCATCGGCTCCGAAACCAGAGGAGTCGAGACTGGCGGCATCGAGGCAGACCGTTCCGCCCTCGGCTCCGAAGTCCGTGGAGCCGATAGAGAAGCCTGCCTAGATTTCTTAGTGGTCGGTTCCGACGGGCTGGTCGGAGCCGACGATTTCTTTTTCTTAGCTGGAGAGGAAGAGGAAGATAAGGCCTCCTCGAAGGAGGGTTTGATAAGCCCTTTTAAGATCAATTTATTCTTCCTCTCTTGGAGGACCCTAGAGGAAAAAGCGTGACACACGCTGCAAGACTCCTGAAGGTGTTTGGCGCCTAAACAGTACACGCACAAGGAGTGATCATCGGTGATGGACATTTTATAGTTGCATCTCGTGCACTTCTTAAATCCTGAGGGTCTATGCTCCTTAGACATAATGCCTGTAGACTACTCACTATATCAGAGAAAAACACAATGTATGTCACACAGTAAAAGATTTTCACAACAATAAAGAAACCCTTTTCTTATATTTTTTTTTTTTTTTTTTTTGAAAGGCGAAAGCCCAAGAAAGTTAAGCAAATAATAAATACAACTACAAATACACCAAAAAGGAGGGCCAAGAACCCTCTAACTCAAACAGGTACTTGACCTCCAAAAAACAAGAAGACTCACTAAAGAACAAGGGGAAGGCCCCTCTAACTTAAACGGAAACCTTTCCCTGTTCAGTCACACAAATTACCACAAAAATTTTACAAAAACACTCTCATACACAACGATAGCTGTTAAAACAGCTTTTGGGTAAAGATTAAAGAATTTCCTGACAGAAAAACTTTCAGAAAAAGGTACTTAGCTCAGCCAAGTTCGAGACCACGTCCTAGCTAGTAAGCGGCAAACGAGATCTGGGGAAGTAGTGGTGGTGCATCCTGGGATAGAGAATAGCTCAGCCAATGAGAGGCTTCGCTCTATAGCATAGCGTGCCGAGTCGGAGCCAAGGATCGGCTCTGAGCCCATCAGTACAAAATGTAGGCGAGATAGGATCACATAACATCATTGGATTTGTCCGGGATGTGCATTGCCAACAGAAAGCGCTGGGATGACAGTGCCCACTGCCATACTCTGAGGGCTTCTCGGTAAAGGGGATAAGACTTGGTCCCGCCTTGTTTGTTCAGATACCAGACCACTGACGTTTGTTTGTATTGCAATTGTCCCTACAGGAAGAGAGCCCTGAAAGTATTGCAACGCTAGAAGTACTGCTCTCATCTCCAGTACATTAATATGCAGATGTGATTCTTGATCAGTCCATGTGCCTTGGGCAGTCTTTCCCTGAAATAATCCCCCCCACCCTATCAGGGTAGCGTCCATGCTCACAGTGGCAACAGGAGGGGGAAGCATGAAAGGACGTCCTATTGCAACATGAAGAGACGTCAACCACCACTGAAGATCCTTCTTGCAGGAATTTGTTATCAGGATCATGTGACTCATTGGAAGTTCTTGGTAAGCCCATTTCATGAATAGAAGCCATTGAAGGATTCTCATATGCATCCTTGCTAAGAGGATTGCTAGAATAGCTGCCGCCATCAATCTTAGAACTTTCAATACCTCTGCTGCTGGTGCTCTGTTCTTTGATATTAGGGACATGATGCTGTAGCGAAGAATAGAGATTCTTTCTGGCGGGAGGCGGAGAGTGGTGGCTGACGTGTCTAGTTCTGTCCCTATAAAAAACGATATGCTGTAATGGCAACAAGGCAGACTTTTCGAAGTTGACTGTAATGCCTAGCAGATCGCAGTTCCAGAGTAGCCTCTCTCGCTTGAAGAAGTTGATATCTGGTGGTGGAGGTAAGGAGCCAATTGTCTAGATACAGAAACACCTGGAATCCTAGACGCCTCAGGTGAGCCGTGACTATTGCCATGCACTTGGTGAACACTCTGGGGGCTGTAGTGAGACCAAAGGGCAGAGTTCGGAATTGATAATGACTGGCTCCCAGCCGGAAACACAGATGATCTCTGGATGGTCTGGCCATATTTGTGGTAGTACGCATCCTTGAGATCGATCGAGCACATCCAACTGTCCATCCCCAACAAGGGGGGTATGGACTGTAGCGTGACCATTCTGAACTTCTCTTTTCTCACAAATTGGTAGAGTCTGCTGAGATCCAAAATGGGTCTCCAGTCCCCTGTTTTCTTTGGAACCAAAAAGAACCTTGAGTTAGTTCCGAATCCTGTCTGGTCTGCTGGGACTGGCTGGATGACTCTTTTTTTCTAGCAATCGGCGTACCTCTACTGCTGCTTGTCCCAAGTGACTGGGTGGAACGTCCGGGATTTTTTTTGACGGGAAGAGGCTGGGTGGAGAATGGTATGAAATACCCTCTGGAAATAATACTTCGTACCCAACTGTCGTTTGCTATATTTAGCCAGGCTTTGGGGTACAAAGATAAGTGACCCCCGACTGCCTCCAGAGTGGGACAGCTGGGCCTCCCATCAGCAGCACTGGTAGGATTGACCAGAGAAGTGATCTCTGTCACCCTGGTGTTACGGACCCCCTCTGCCGTGATGGCGGCATCTTCCATTGAAGCCCCCTCCTCTGCCTCTGGAGGGGGGCTCTCCACGTGTGTCTTGAAAGGCTCCTTGGGCTTTCCGGAACCACATCTTTCCTCCCTTCTGACCTTTGGGAAAGGGTTGAGTGGGGGTGGAAAAACGGACTCCGATGGCAGACAGAGTCTTTCCTTCTTGCTCAAACCTGATCAAAGTCTCCTTCACCTTTGGCCCAAACAAAGATGAGTCGTCAAATGGGGTATTAGTAAAAGAAGACTTGAAGGGTTCCGCGAAGGAACAGAGTCGCATCCAAGCATGTCTACGGAGAGAGATTCCTGTACCTGTGGCTCTACTCGAACCATCAGCTGCATATGATACGAGATGCATGGACGAGTTGACTATCGAATTGAGGGTAGAGAGCTGAGTGGCAATCTTATCGGATACACTTGGAGCTACAGCACCCTGAAGAGCATCTCCCAACTCCTTAAGAAAATCTCTCTGCAGTCTGGTAAAATGTGTCAAGTAGTTCAGTGATCTGAGTGAGAAAGTCACTGAACTGAGCATGCGTTTCCCATATTTATCCATGATCCTAGATTCTCTATTAGGAGGATGGCTAGATGAGGAAAGTCTCAGATATTTTCTTTTTGGTGGCTGCCGCCACCACCATGGCATCAACAGGGACTCCCTTGGTCAAAAAGTACCCTCTGTGTCTCCGCCTGGCTTGAATACCTACACCCAAAACATATTACAACAAACTCCACTGCTTCAACCCTTGTATGAGAATAGAATTAAGCCCTTCCCAGAAGGTTGAGAAAGTATGTATTATGGCTGCTAAACCTCTGTACTATGTAATTACCCATAGGCCGACTAGGTGTTCAGTAAGCTCCCCTACCAGGAAATCCAGCAGCCTACCTACTTCTTTAGTTTTTCTTTCTTCTCTAGTTCCCTTTTTCCCTCTAATTAGCCCTGCTAGGGATCTACCTCGGTGGAACTACTGGTGCACTACCGCATTTATCCACTAGGTGGCACCCACCCCCCTTATCCTCAATCCCTCACAATTTGTTACCTCTTGTAATCTCTTCTCCCTTTATACTGCTTTTTACTGCTTACAATTTGTTACCTCTGTAATCTCTTCTCCCTTAATACTGCTGTTGCTTTTCTTACTTCTATTCATTCTCTATTACCATTACTTCCCTCCATATACTTGCTTCCGAACTTTTGCCTACTACACGGCTCCCTTCCACTTCTAGTTCCTTCCTCTCTGGATCTTCAAGAAGCTTACTGGCTTTACTGCCTTCTACCTGGATCTTTACCCTGTTATACACATTCTCCTTCCCCTGGCCTAACTACCTCCCATTGGGATCTGTGTACTGCACATCTGCTTATACTATACTCAGTTACATCTTACTAGTCATACTATCAGCTTTCACTTACCTGCTGTTTTTCTACCTGGCTGATTGTTTCCTCTCAGCTCTTTTCTACTCTTTTGGCTCATCCCGCTCCGTTCGCCCTACGGGCTCACTCCGCTCCCCTCCCTGCCCACAAATCCCACCCGCCCCTGGGGCCTCTACATTTATTCCCACATAGCCACACCCTCCACAAACTTCACCAATCAGAACTTGTTCCTCTCGCCACCCACTCCACAACAATCTCCTCCCACACCCACCCACTACCTCTCTGACCATATATCTATTATATACAGTCTCTTACTCAACTCAACATGTCCCACACACACCTCCCTCTCCTACTATTAACTCTGCTAATTTCTCTATCCTCTACCTACCTCATAACCTACTATGAGCAACCTCTTAGTCCTACTGTTAGCATCCCACACAAACACACCCTAACTAGCCCCCATCTATACTTACTACCTATCTCAGTCCCATACACAACAACTTATATCTTGAACCCAAATACCATTGTCTCTCACATATCAAATACCTTATTCATACACTCTCAAAACACATCCACTGCTTGAAGCCCTCACAATTAACTCACCTTATACAAGGTTTGTCATTAATAGACGGGGACATACACCCTAACCCAGGCCCAGACACCTTTGTACTTTCCCCCAATACCCAACAAATGAAAACTATGTCTACACCACATACTAAACCTCCCAAATCTCTCTCTATAGCTCATCTTAATATCCATAGCATTTGCAATAAAGTTCCTGCTCTTCATGCCCTACTAGAAGTCCAACAATTTGACATTCTCTGCCTTACCGAAAACTGGCTCAAACCCACTATAAAAGACAATGAAATTATCCCCCCTGGCTATAACATCCTAAGACAAGACCGTCCTAATAAAAAAGGGGGAGGGGTAGCTATACTCTACAAAACTGGACTAGAAGTATGTAAAGCAATTCATACCCCTCCAAATGACACTAATAGTGAAATTATTATCTCTAAATTCTCCCTCAATCCACACAAAACTATAAATATTATCTGTGCTTATCTTCCCCCAGGCAATAATCCACCAATACTAGAGGACCTACTAAACTGGTTCTCAATCAATCTCCCTCAAGAAACTATATTATTAGGCGACTTTAATATTGATTGGAACGTATGCAAACAACTGAATCCATCTACCCATATTAACCTCCATGGATTCCATCAAACCATTAATTCAACAACTAGAACAAATAAAAGCAATAATAAAGAAACCATACTAGATTGGATCTTGACAAATAGCCCCCAACAAAAGTATTCAACAGGAACCCTCCCAGATGACCTTAGTGACCACTCACTAACATACATTATTAGGCATAAAACACATCTATCAATACCTCCCCTTATCCGCTTATCTCGCAGCAAAAAAAATTTTGACCCCCATCAATTTCAATATGAACTTAGCCTAGTTAACTGGTCACCTCTACAAACCCTCCCAATAGATGACGCTGTTAACCACTTTAATTATACCTTTCTCACTATTCTTGATCATCATGCCCCCATGCGTTCTATACGCATAAAATCTAAGACTGCACAATGGCTTACAAGTAACACTAAACAACTTATCCTTACTAGGAACAAAGCCTGGACTAAATGGCGAACCACTAAAGACTCTTTTGATCACCTTAACTTCAAACAAAAAAGAAACATGACTAAACTAGCTATCATACAAGATAAAAAGAACTTTTACACCCAGTTACAGCGATCCTCCCAACACCAACCACAAAAATTCTGGAGATCTATTAACACACTACTATCCCCGGCAAAGGTGAAACTCCCAATCCTCTAGGCTCTAGCCCTGACTCTCCCTTACAAACAGCAAATGCATTCAATAACTTCTTTACTTCTACAATACTTAAACTAGCCAACCAACAAAGCCCTGATCCCACTCTACTAGGTAACCCAAACTGTACCCCACCACCATTTCAACTTAAACCCATACCCACCCCCTATATTCTAAACCTACTTCAAAAACTTAAACCTTCAACCCCCTCAGCCGACAAAATACCAGCTGAATATCTCCAGCTAGGAGCTAAAGCTGTTGCCTACCCGATCTCTATACTAATCAACAGAACCATAAAAGAAAGTACAATACCTTCACTCTGGAAAATCTCCCACATCATCCCTCTCTTCAAAGGGGGTGATTCATTTGAGTATTCTAACTACCGCCCCATAGCGCTGCTATCTCCTATTGCAAAAATAATGGAGAAATGCATCCACAGTTACTTAATCACCTCCTAAACAATAATCTCCTCGCTAACTGCCAACATGGATTTCGTCCCTACCATAGCACCACCACAGCCTTATTATCCTTTATTGACTCCATTAATAAAAACCAAAATAATAACCTACTTTCATCAGCATTCTTTGTCGACCTGTCAAAAGCCTTTGACATGGTGAATCACCAACTACTCTTACATCGCTTAAAATCTCTTTCTCTTGACAGCATTGCCTTAAACTGGTTTACCTCCTATCTTCAAAATCGGAAACAAGCAGTGTTATGGAACTCCAATCTTTCCGAACTTCTGCCCACCACTTTAGGAGTCCCTCAGGGCTCCATCTTAGGTCCTCTTTTATTTTCCATCTTTATTAACGACCTACATCTTGTCACCCCTCTAACTAATTGTATTCAATACGCTGATGATACCACCATCATTTGCTCTGCCACCAACCAAACTGACCTACACTCTCTTACCCAAAAAACTTTCACCACCATAGAGCAATGGTTCTCAAATCCCTGTCTCCTCCTAAACCCTAAGAAAACTAAACTTCTCCTCTTCTTACCCACACACCAATCCCCCTCTATTAACTTCTCTCTTACCTCTAACAATGGCACCCTTATCTCTCCTGATCAAACAACCAAACTTCTAGGCATAACTATTGACAACCTACTTAAATTTGACTTTCATATTAGCTCAATCATAAAAGCAACAAATAGAAAATTAGGTTCTCTCTACAGAATCAAATCTTTCCTAACTACTGAAGCAAGAACTACCATAGCTAGAACCCATCTTATCGCCACACTACTATATGCTTCCCCTATATATACTAACCTTTCTAAATACAACATCAATAAGCTTTCAGCAGCCTACAATAACATTGCCAGATTTGCCACTGCCTCCCCATATAAAACACATCACTGCCGGAACCTCCACTACCTAGGATGGCTAGAGCTACCCCACCTAATTCAATACTATCAGCTTACTATAGCCCAGAAAGCCCTTCACCACCCTGAAAATACACTTATGCTCTCCACCCTTATAAAACCCTACAACAACCTAAAAAACCTTCGCTCATCTAATAAAATACTGATTCAAACTTCTCTATCAAAGAACACTGCAGGTGACTCTATATTTTCCAATTCAGTTGGTAAGATTTGGAATCAACTTCCTCCAGACCTAATAGCCCAAACTTCCATCACACTGTTTAAAACTAAACTAAAACACTTTCTAACCAACCACTGGCTATGCTCATGCAACAACCCAAGCTGATCTTTACAACTCCTCACATCTCCTCCATCCTTTACACTTTCTCCCAGCTCCACTTTTTTTCAGTGTTTTCATTTCTACTAGAAATGCTGCCTCATATCTATCAACTATACTCTTCTCTACATTCTATTGCTAACTTTTAAACATCTTAATTTCTGCTGTTTCATACTACACATTCCAGTACTTAAGGATCAGCTTTATCTCCTATTACCTTTCTGTACTTCCTCATATTGTGGTTTAAATGCCTTGAGTATTTTTGTACTTGAAATGCCTTATGTATTGTGTATATGCTTTTTGTGCTTGAAATGACTTATGTATTGTGTTTATACTTTTTTTACCATGTATTAGATAGCGGAGCTTTTCTCCTCGGGCCTCCACTGAAAATGGACATGTATCCAGTTGGACTAGCCCGGTTAACAAATGTAAAATAAATAAATAAATAAATAAAAAAGGACTTATCCACAGGGGCTGAAATAAACTTATGAGATGAGGAAGTCTTGGGAGGCAACACTCGCCTCATGGCATCGAATGCACCTCGGCTCCAATGAGGAGTCAATGGCTCCGATGGAGCCGCGATCTCTTCCCGCACCGAAGCTGTGGGCTCCTAGCCCGAGGTAGGAGCAGAGCTCACCCGAGCCGAGGCCCCGAGAGGAAGAGTCGGCACCGACAAGTCAATGCGGCTATCCTCCCCGGACCTGACCAGACAGTGTCGGCTCCTAGTGTCCCCGGTCGGCGCCGAGGACATCTGAGCAGATGGAGCCGATGACACTGCAGCAGGTGTCGGCTCCAAGGGATCCACAATCATCAGGTCAGCCTCCTCCGGCTCCGAAGACCTGATATGGCTCGGAGAAGGAGCAGACAATTCAAAGGTAGTGGTCTTTAGCTCCGATGGTTGTGTCTGAGCCAACAGCAATTTAACTAGGCCTGGTGCCTTTAAGAGTTTCTGAACCAGCCGGTCCATATCCAGATTAGATAAGCTGACAGAGGACCTGGAAGAGTGGACAGATGGAGCCAATTGGAGCAATATGGAAGGAAGTTTTTCAGTAACCGTTCCAAAGCCGTGTCCCGGTTCCGAAAAGAGCAGACTGTCGGGTCCAAGGGCAGTGGAGCCGAAGTCACCACTCTCAGATCTCTTTCCTTTCTTGGATCTAGAATCAGTGGAAGACTTAGAAGATTTAGATGATTTACTGGCTCCATCCTGGTCAGACAATGCCTCAGAAAAGGGGTGTTTAATGAAACCCTATCAATCAATTTCCTCTTCCTTTCAGCTAACACTCTTGTGGAAAAGGAATGACATATGCTGCAAGACTCTTGCAGATGTACCTCACCCAAGCAATAAACACACTGCACATGGGCATCTGTAACTGACATTTTCTGTCCGCAGTCTGGGCACTTTTTAAACCCAGACGATGGATGCTTGTCCTTATCTTCAGACATTACACAACTCAAGTACACTGATTAACTAAGAGCTGTTTTAAACTAAGTAACTCACACAAACATACACACAGCCCAAAAGGGGCACTAAAAACTAAATAACTACAAACAGTAATAAGAGATCCAAAATGATAATCCCAAAGGGGATCACTGACTAATCACTAATCCTAAGGCCAAAAAACCGAAGGCAAGATAGAATACTGAGGAAAGGGGGTAAAAACACAGAAAAAAAATATTTACTATCTAGTATATCTGCTACTAAGAACAGAACAAGGTATATAAATAAGAAAAAAATATAACTTGTTGAAAGTTGAAAAACTCCCAATAACGTCTCGAGCCAAGCTGGAAACCAAGAGATCCATGCCACGGCAAACTAGATTTGTGGTAATTCCAGCAGTGCATTATGAAATAAGGGGTGGGGTCTCAAGCTACTAGAGAACTTTGAGCTTGCTAGTCGGCCATGTCGGAGCCGAGGATCAGCTCCGAACCAATCAGTGATGAATAAACGGCGAGATTGAACAACTTCACATTAAATGGTTCTGAAGGGATAGATATCTTCATAACTGATGCAGTCAGGGCTCTGAAGGCTCAGAACTGAAATCTCTAAAGCCTCAGAGGAGGTCAGAGGAGGAACAATGAGAGGTGTAGAAGCCAGATCAGCTCCAAGAAGCAAAGGGGTCAGAGCCTAGGGAAGTCCGGCGAGTCCGCTCGCCCACAGAATTTCATTCACCAGTCTCACCACTTCAATTTCCATGAGAAGTTTTATGGAAAGGATAGAGGCTTGAGAAGGAGATTTTGGTCTCTGTAGAAAAACCTCGGACAATTCACCAGCAAAAGCATCAACAAAAGGCGAATACACTACTCTTGGCAAATCAAGATGAACTGTCTGTGCCAATGTAGTCGATGTCGAAGATGAGGTGTCCTTCGTCATAATTTGGCTATCCTGTGGAGATTTTGAAAACATACTAGATTGTAGGAACAGTTGTAGGTACTGATGATATTTTTTCTGGCACCGAAGTTTTGGAATGGCGTTCCATTAGATCTGAGGTAGTAGATGGAGCTGATGACTTAAGCTTCTTTGGAGTCTGTTCCAAGGGAGATGATGGAACCAACAGGCTCCTCTTTTTTGACTTGTCTAAAGAAGAGGAGATAGGAAAAGGAAATTCAGATTTATTCTTAGCAATGATGGCTTTCCCAAAGGCTGACGGTAATAAACCCTTCAATATTAATTTATTTTTTCTCTCGAAGAGAGCTCTGTGGCTAAAACTGTGACATATACTGCAATCTTACTGCAGATGAATGGCCCCCAAACAGAAGACACATAGAAGATGAGAATTGGAAAAGGGAATTTTGTGGCCACATTTTTGACATTCTTTAAAACCAGCGTGCCCTTTAGGTTCTTCTGCCATAACAGAAGGGAGACAAAAAAACAAACACCAAAATTTGCAAAGAAATACAGGAGAAGAAAAAACCTGTCAAAAAAAAAAAAAAAAAATATATATATATATATATATATATATATATATATATATATATATATATATATATATATATACATACATATATATATATACATATATATAAATATATATATATATATATATATATATATATATATATATATATACATACACACTACACACACACACACACAAAATCTCTCTCTCTCTCTCTCTCTATATATATATATATATATATCTATATATATCTATATTTGTATATGGTTTACTATAAACCTTGAAACTGCATCCGTTGATCAGCCTTAATGTCGAACCAATATCTTGAAAATTGCAGTAGTGAACAAGCAAGAAACTTGAAACTGAATACATAGACTCCCATAGTTCAATGGATTCGGCACAGAAGGAAGTGACATCAGTCACGCAAGCTATGCACTGTAATGTACCATACACTAGATTCAACAGTACATCACTTTTGCTATTTTGCAAGGGGGCAAGTCTCCCTGCACCACCCACACCCCCTGCAAATTATATATACCAACTCCAAGATCGCACTACAGTGAGGAAATGGGTTAATTCCCTGTTCCTCACTGAACCGCGATCTCCTCTCAAAATTCCAAACTCAAATACTCGAACTACACTACTCATGAGACATAGTGTAGTCGATATATTTGGGTTTGCAAAACTGCCTCTTATAAAACTGCAAGTAGACATTGTCACTCTTGATCGACTGCAGTTTGCAAATCTAATTGTAAACTGATATATACACACACACACACACACACACACACACACACACACACACACACACACACACACACACACATTTTTTTTTAAAGAAGCTAGAAATGGGGAAGGGAGGGGACTATCAACAATGACAGTGATAGCTACACCGAAGTGACTATCAACAATGATAGAAAGAACACGTGCAAGTGTATTAGAACGGATAAGGGATAGCAAAAGTAAATAAAAATGTTACAAAATATAATGATAAACAGTAGGAACACTAACAAGAGACTTAAAACTAGAAATATTAATACAAAATTCTATGTTGGTAAGACCAATAGGTGTCCGAAGGACAGGATGCGGGAACACATCTATCACATCAGGATAGAATCCGTGACCAATGCCCTAGCCAAACATGTTACAGAGAAAGGAGAAGGACACAATTTCAGGTTCAAAATAATAGAAAATATATATAGAAGTATTAGAGGAGGGGACATTAAGACCTTCACAGAAGCAAGAGAGACAAACTGGATTATGAGATTTAGATCAGATTCCAGCCCTGGATTGAACAAGTTCCCATTCAACCCTTCCTTAAGATGAGGAAATTAAGGGCTTAGACCATGTCTTGACATTACTATTGTTCTTTTTTACATATATATTTTAGATCTTCTTATTTTGTTTTACTTCCCATTACAATGTATATGAATTTTAGTAATATATTTCAATGTTTCTAGGGACACTACATGTTAGATATTTATATGCACACAGAGGTTAGATCCCTATGTTGGTACTGTTTGTGGTCCTTTGTGTACATATACATATATTATATTTTTTATGTTATTTTTCATATTGTCATTTTGCTTTTATAACATATTCTACATATATATATATATATATATATATATATATATATATATTTTTTTTTTTTAGATAGTTTTTACTGTATTTGATTAAGGCTGACTACACTTCTCATATCTTGTTACATTGATGGATAGACAATGTATATATTTTTTATATTAGTACTTTCACTTTAAGATTGGCTGTTTCTCCCGCCGTTTTTTATATTTAAACTGATGGATTTAGATGTTTTTATAGGTCTGATGAAGCTGTATGGTGAAAGCGCTAACCTGTTTGTGTATTATTATTAAATTTATACATTCCTATACTGAATTAGTTGCTGCATCGTTTGTTGCTGTCTCTTGATATACTGCGACTATTGAAGTATTGAGGATATTTACATGCCATTTTGGATTATCTACTGTGTTTTGCTCTTGCCGTTTATATTTTGTTATCTTATCTGGATTTTAGCTTTTTCGGAGAGCATATTCACTCCTAGCAGGTTTATATTTTATTCGATTAATACAAAATTGACTTAGCTCAAGAGCCAAGGTGAAAGCGTTAGCCTGGAAAAGTGGCAAACAAGATCTGAAGTTACTGGGACAGGGGGATTGTGGGTAAGGATGAAGCTCGAGAGATTTTGACCTGCGCAAGCTGTAGTAACAGCAGAGTCAGGTCCAGTACCAGAACTGAACCCATCTGTCAAGGATAAAATGAAGACTGACATCATCAGATCAGAAAAGAATGGGTATAATATGACAATGAAAATATTTTATTATATACATCCATGGGTATTTTGTTAAATGTCATTGTGCAATGTGTTTTGAATAAAAAGTAAGAAAATACTGAATAATGGAAGTACTGAAAAAGTATCAATGGAAATGATTTTGTATGGTGAAGAGAATATAAAAGAATACAAACACATAGCAAAATTGGATAGGAAATTATTTTCTTGTTCATGTTTTTTTTTTGTGAAAAGCAAGATGCGATGAGCTGTTATATAATAAAAATAGAATGTTAATGATATGATCAAAGAAATAACATTTCAGTTATGGATGAAAGGGTGGGGGTACAAAGAAAAAAGGTATAAGTAATAATAAGGAAGTGTATTAAAGTTTACATAAACAATGATATACCATGTTGCATAAGTTTGGTTTTATGATTAAAGACCCCTCTATTCTTTCTGACTCCCTCCTGTGCAGATGCCATAGGGTGGCTGCAGAAGGGAAGGATAGAGAATAGAGGAAGCTTGAACTGTTTAGGTTGATAGGTACTTGATAGGTTACTGCTAGTAACTACTATTCATAAGGATTTTCGGAAGCCTAGCCTTGCATTTTCCACGATTTTTTTTGTTTTTAGTCCTTGAATTTTAGGTATGAATAATGCAGAGCCAGACAAACATTTATAAGTTACAGCTATCCATAACAAGGGTGCTAAAATAGGGGTGAACTTGTTGCTTCCCAACCATTCATCCAGACTATGCTTGAATGTTGACACATACTCTGCTTTATGTGCAGAGAAACAGGATTCCAGAGAAGTGGGATTCTCTGTGATATATATTTACCCTCCAACATGTTCTATTTATGCTGTATCTGAAATAAACCTTGGCTGTAGATGATTGCCACAGTTGATGCGACAACCTGACCCCATGTGCAAAAATGGAAAAAGGGGTTGAGGATGGATGGATGTTCTATCTATGCTGCAGAAATTTAAAATCTCTATAGCAGGTGTTTCTACCAATAATGGACTTACAGATGTGCAGTAGATCCGAAAGAATGGGGTCAGTTGAGGTTCTTTAAAAGCAAGGTAAAAAAATCACCCTTCAGTAGCCTGTAAGCTACCAAGAAGAAAGAGTCAAAAAGAGGACTTTGAGACCGTCAATATACTTTTATGGTTTAGAACCTTAATTTTTCTTGGTAAGAAAGCTTGTGGTCATTCAAGTTGTGTCAAGTGTTTGGACACTAACATACCGACAGGACATTATACTTGATTAGCCCAATAAGTGCAGAATACTGTGAAATTATCACACCCTCAGACCTGGACACCATGTTGTTATTAATAAGCTGCACTATGAAAAAGGAGTTTAACAATAATGAATACATGGTTTGGGAAAGGCTCCCCACCGCAACTTCCTGGGTTCTATTAGTGAGCCAGTTTACTATCCAACAAATTACAAAGGGATTAACATTTAGCTGGGTGAATTTGGCAACTATCACTGAACAACTTTGTGAGGTCTACATCCATTGCTTCAGTAACCTTCTGAAAGAATTCAACTAGGGTAAGTCAGGTTAAGGTGAAGTCCATTATTGTTCCTCTCTCTGTCCCGTGGGGAGTGGCCTGTATCCAGGACTGCCCTGTGCAAAACCCTGTGAC
The DNA here is from genome assembly GCF_019279795.1 of Protopterus annectens. Classification (NCBI taxonomy): domain Eukaryota; kingdom Metazoa; phylum Chordata; order Ceratodontiformes; family Protopteridae; genus Protopterus; species Protopterus annectens. Next base: position 776,367,842 of record NC_056725.1, on the reverse strand, counting down.
TTATGAACCATAACAGCTTCCCATCCTTTTCCTTTAGAGAAAAGGGTCTTTGTAGGGTGGAGAAGTTGACGCTGACAGTAGACAGAGTTTTGTGGTCTTGTTCATTCCTGGTGAATGTATCTTTAAACTTAGTTACAAAAAATGTGGACCCATCAAAAGGGGCATTCAAAAAGGACATTTTGAAGTTCTCTACACAGTCACAAGATGTATCCAGGCATGCTGGCATATGGCAATGCCAGTGCCTGCTGCTCTAGATGTGCCATTCATCGTACTGGACAAAAGGCACATAGACAAATTAGTAATGGACTGAATGGTTGCCAACCAAGAATGCAGTGTTTTGAGGGATTCCGTTGTCACGGTTCCTAAGAGGGACTTGGAGAGCTCTTTAGATAAGTCCCTCTGAAATATGGTTAAATGTGAGAGGCAATTCTGTGCAAATAAGGCAAACGTCACTGATGCGTAAACATGCTTTCCAACTCTGTCCAGGGCTCAGGACTAACTGTTAGGGGGACAGAGAGGAACTCTCCTTAGAAAATTCTTTCTTCATGGCCACCACCATCACGATGGCATCTACTGCAGGCCCCTTGCTCCAGTGTGGCATATCTTGGGGGTGAGATCAGATCATAGTGGGCTTGTAAGGAATGAGCTTCACCGTGTCTGGCTTCTTCCATACCCACTGGGACATGAAGTCTATCAGTTTGTACATGGGGGAACCACTGAGGAAAAAGGCCTGAAGGAACACAGGCTCTACCTGGGAAGGGGAATCAGTGATGCAGCCTCCTCCCCTTTGCCTAAGAAATTTGATGTCCCCAAAAGAGAGAGTTTCAAAGGGGGAGACCTTAGGGACTCTTCATCCTTCATCAAGGTCAGTGTCATTAGTGAAAGACTCTCGAGGGAGTCCAAATGCCCCCTTTTACATGTATGCTTTTTGTGCTATTCCACACAGTGAGGGGATACCTGGGGAAGAATCAGAAACCACTGGGGAGCTCACTCTACAAACTCTGTTGATGCTTGATGAACCAAAACTGCAGACAGCAGAGAGGGTCGGGATGGATTTGAACAAGAGTGGGTCACTTCTTTCAACAAGAAGAGAACCTTCTTAAATGCTTCACAGGACACAGGCCCGTTTCAAAGGAGTTGTCTTGGGGTCCGAGGTCCCATATAAGAGACCCTCATAAGATATGGCCTGGCTTGGGTCTGAAGCAGACAGCTGGGGCTGAGCTATGAAGTTCCAAAGGGAAGGGATGGGCCCAACAGTCTTGTAGATGACCCCAACCCCCATTCCATGATGCTGATCTCTTGGCATTAGAGCCATCCAAGATTTAGCACTGCAGTCGAGCAGATGAGGGGACACTATTTGAGGCAAAGACATCCAGTCTACCAGCTCTGATAAAGAGAACCCACAGGAAGTGCTTGAATCCAGTACTGTCTGATCAGAAAGTCAGCTCAAGGAAGGAGAAACCTACTGGGGAGTGAAAAGGCCTGATCCTGGTACCCCTTGGAGAAGGAGGAGTGGGAAAACGACCCTCTAGATACAAGTCCTCAAAAACTTCTGCATCAACCTATCCATGTCTGCCTCAGAAAGGCTCACTGATGACTGCATTGACCTGAAAGAGGAAGGCATTGAGGGCAACCTGCAACACCTAAGAAAATGTCTCTATGGAGGGGTAGGAGTTAACTTCAGAGAAAAACTAAGCTCCACTAGTAAGGAAGAAGATGGAGAATGGATCCAGATAGAACAAGAATGTTGGATATGAACATTTCAAGACTTTGGAACCAGGTCCATAGCCCCCTGCTGGATCCAGGAATCTTTTCGACTCCTTGACAACCTCTATCTCTTGACTTTTCTATTTCCCGCTCTCTGTTTCTACTTTTATTTATTTTTGGTTTATTTCTCCTAGCCATGTCCATGGGTCTCTCCAACAATTTGTTAGGTAATAGACAGTCTGACATAGAGGAGGCCAATTCTCCCACAAACACAAGGAGAAGGCCCTTAAGTATTAACTTGGACAGGCATTCTGATAGGAATTGTGACCGAAATAAAGTAGGGCATAAAGGTGACATACAAATGCAGTTACCCAGAACTTAATTGCCCCAACAGAGAACAGTTCCCATAGAACAAAGGAGGCTATGCACATACAGAAGGGGAAAAAATGCAGATGGAAATTAGGGGATCCTCGGCCAGTCCTCGGCCAGGACAGTAAACAAAACAAAGCCTAAAAGAAAAATGGAGGATGGAGGGAGGGGCCAAATACTGCAACAGTGAAGAGAAGGAAATTGACTGTTATGATAAGATTTTACACAACTGTACTATGTCCTCTATCACTGCTGCAGTATTCTTCACTGTTGGGAGAGTACAACAGCTCATGAAAATGACTGGGAGGTGGATGGCTGTGAACAACCCTCAGCAAATCCATGCAGAATGGCCCTAGCAAAGCTTGCTCTGGCCGTAGTAACCACATCCATTTTATAATGCTTAGTAGAAGTATGCACTGAATACCAAGTAGCAGGTTCAAGAATGGAATTGGTGTCCAAACCTTTGGAGAAAGCACCAACATAGTCACATATGCCTTAAAAGAGTAGACGGATACTTGGCATGAAAATAATAACAAAAGGAAATGGCCCTAAAAATCCGGGAGGAGATGGTTTGCTTACAGACAACTAAACCCAATGTCCTGTGATGAAAGGAAAAAAAAAGCTGGTCAGACTTACAAAAGGCCTTAGTTTAATACAATAATACCAGAGTAGTCTATGTAAATCCAAGGTATGCAGGACATTCTCATTAGCAAACTGAGAAGGATAAAAGGGAGAGAGTTGTACTGCCTGATCTAAGGACAACTTATTAACAACCTTGAGCATAAAAGGATTGCTACAAAGAGACACCTGTCCCTGTGAAAAAAAACAAAACAAAAAAGGAATGGCTAGAATGGCCTGAAGCACAGAAACCCTGCCAGCTGAAGTAAGAGCAACCAATAAGACATTCTTCCAGATAAAGTGTTGCAGAGAAGCTAAAAAGTACAGTTGTGTACACTTACCATAAATGTAGATGTTCAAGTGTATTCACTGTTGCAGTCATTACATTTGGGTTATCTGCTTGCAGGTAGCCCTCAGTCTGCCTGATTAGCAAAGTCTTGGGTCCTGCGTCGGTTGCTGTCCCTTCTTCCATGATGTCAGGGGTATAAAACATGCAGCCGACGCCATTACATCAGTTTTTCTTGTCCCCCCTAATGAGAAGCAATTAAATATAAAAGTACAAAGATATACCTCCAACAAAAAAGCAAAGAGACCAAAAAGGCTTTTAAGCATAGTAAAGGAAAGTAGAGGTATAGCCAAAAGAAGTTAGGTGGCTGGAGGGATGGTAACCAGGACCGCAACAGTGAATACACTCGAACATTTACATTTATGGTAAGTGTACACAACTGTACTATGTTCTTCGTGTTTCACTGCTGCAGTCATTACATTTGGGTAGAATCCCAAAGCTATGGTTGGGAGGAGGAATTTAGATAGCATTAGGGCCAGCTATAAGGTCCTGCAAGACTGCAGTGGCAAAGCCCTGGATTTAGAGAAAATTGGCAAATGATAATGCTTGGTGAAAGTATGTACAGAACTCCAGGTAGCAGCTTCTAGGATGCCCCTGGTAGGGATGACTTTGAGAAAGGCTGTAGTGGTAGATGCAGCCTTGGTGGAGTGAGGTCTGATCCCCTGGGGGATAGGTTTTCCATGGTGCTTATAGCAGAAATGAATGCAATGGCTTATCCATTTAGAAATGGTTTGCTTTGAAATAGTCTTCCCCTCTGCCCCTGCAGCAAATGCCACCAGCAGTTGTTCAGATTTCCTTTGAGGTTTAGTTCTGTCCAAGTAGAATCTAAGTTGTCTGTGCACATCTAAGGAATGCAGTATCTGTTCCCTTTTATTCTGTGGATTGGGAAAGAAGGTTGGCAAATGAATAGACTGAATAAGAGCCACACTGGATACCACCTTGGGCATGAAGGATGGATTGATGATGAAAGGCTCCACTGCCATAAGGGCCTGTAATTCAGATACCCTTCTAGCTGAAGTGATTGCTAAAAGGAAAGCTGTTTTCCAAGAAAGAAATTTTAAGTCTGCAGTAGCAGCTGGCTCTAAAGGAGGTAGAGTGAGTTTCTCCAAGACAAAGTTAAGGTCCCAGGCTGGGGTTGGAGCTCTCCTGGGTGGTCTCAAATTTTTGGCCCCTCTGAGGAACTGACTGAGCAGTGGATGAGAGAAGAGGGGAGGTTCTGTGTTATACCGAGCTGAAACGGCTGAGGTGTGGATTTTAATGGAGGAAAAAGACAGGCTCTTGTGAAGCATCTCAGTTAAGTATTGTAAAATCTGAGGTAAATTGGGCGCTGCTGTGCTCATCCCTTGAGATTGGATCCAGCACAGAATCTTTTCCATTTTTCAGAATATGATTTTCTAGTACTAGGCCTCCTTGCCTCTAAAATGATATACATCACAGGTTTGCTGAGGGATGGCAAAGGAGAGATTAAGTAATTAGCCAGGCTGCAAGGTTCAGTGTTAGAAGCTGAGGGTGCAGAATCTGGTTCTCCTGCTGAGACAGCAGGGAAGGAGTCTGAGGCAAGTGCCATGGAGATAACCGTGACACACTGTGCAGGAGGGGGTACCAGCGTTGGCACGGCCAGTCTGGAGCAATCAAAATCATCCTTGGTTTGTCCTGTTTGATTTTTAGTAGTACTTTGGAGAGCAGAGGCAGAGGGGGGAAGGCATAGACTGATAGGGTTTTCCAGCTGAAGGACAGAGCATCCACTTTCCAGGCTTGTTTGTGGGAAGTCCTTGTGCAAAATGTCAAATTTGATAGTTCTGGGGAGAGGCAAACAGGTCTATATCTGGGCTCCCCCATTTGCTTGTCAACATGCTGAAAATCCTTGGTTCCAGTTTCCACTCGTTTGGGTCCATGAGGTTTCTGCTTAATCCGTCTGCCAGTGTATTTAATTTTCCTGGCAGGAATTGAGCTTGTAGGTGCACTTGGTAGCTCAAGGCTGTGTTCCACAATGCCATGGCTAGTCTGCAGAAGGGGTAAGACTGTGTACCCCCCTGCTTGTTTATGTACCACATAACAGTGGTATTGTCCGTCTTTACCATTAGTCGTCCTGAAAGAATGTGGTCCTTGAAGGCTGTCAGAGCATTCTGTACAGCTAACATTTCTTTTTGATTGATATGCAGGTGCATTTGACTTGGGTTCCATTTGCCCTGAATGCACTTCCCTGCCAGGTGAGCCCCCCATGGATAGTCTGATGCATCTGTTGTTACGAGTTTGAGTGGCAGTGGGTGGTGTGAAAGGCAGTTCCTTGTTTTGGTGGCAGGCCTCTGCCCACCAAAGGAACTCTAGGCGTAGGCAAGGTATGATAGGAATCATTGTTTCTAGGTCTTGAGAATGTTGACACCATAAGCTTTTTAGATACCACTGTAGTTTCCTCATATGCAGTTTTGCATATGGAATTAGAAGAATGCAGGAGGCCATGAACCCCAAGGCTTGCAGTATTTGTCTTGTAGATAGCAGAGCTTTTGTGGCCAGTTGTTTGAAGTAGGTTGTCAAATTAACTTGTTTCTCTGGTGTGAGGTAAGCTATCTGGGAAGTTGTATTCAATCTTGCTCCCAGGAATATAATTTGTTGACAGGGTACCAGGTGTGATTTCTTTTCGTTTATGGTGTACCCCAGACAAGTTAAAAGCCTTTGTACAAAGGCCAAATGATTCAAAAGTATGTCTTGGCTTTCTGCCGGAATTAGACAATTGTCCAGGTATGGGTTTATTTGAATATTTCCAAAAGCAAGGTGCAGAAACGGAGATGATGTACAATCCACTATAAAGCTTTATTCAACCACCAAACCAACAAACAGTACGAAACAGAACGAAAAATGAACACTTGAAAATACATAAACGCCTTAGATATTCCACCATGCGTTTTCGTCTCATACATAGACTTCATCAGATGACCAGCCTGTTCCAGGAGGACCAATATTTAAATACAACCAATTAATCAGTTTATTATACAATTAAGTAATCTACCAATAAGTTATAAAAGTACTTAAGACCATAATTATACCCATACTTCATTTAAAAAGCTTGCTAAAATTTATCAAATCAACATTATAGTTCTTTATTCTTCTCAAATTAAAACCCATTAAATAATATTATTATAAAATCTTCAAAAAAGTCATTATTTAAAAAAGTCATTTTTTAAAAAAAGTAGTTTCTAATATAAAAGTATTAATAAAATACAGGATATTCATTTTGTGCAGACCTGTGCCCTCTAGTGGCTATGTTTAGGTTATACTTCATATCCCTTTAGAGCTTAGCAGATCTTAGCTTTAACAAAGGTTTAATAGAGATATAGTCGTTTAAACCTGGGAGGTCACTTGCTTCCAGGGTTATCTGCCATTATAGCTCCCTGTATTCTATTTTATCTTCCCAAGGACCCCCCTAATATCATTTTTAATTTGTTCTAAGACCATAAAACCAAAACTAGCATCTGAACAGGTCCTAGTATGTTTAAAAGAGCATTAGTTTCCTTTCCCACTGAAATTTCATAACTATGTTCCTAGATCCTTCTTTTTAATTTCCTTTCTGTCTTTCCCACATAGAGGGACCCACATGTCCTGCAAATAGCTAAATATATAATTCCCTTAGTCTCACAATTGTAATATTCAGAGCTATTTATCCACTTTTTTCTACTTTCCAGGTAGTAATTTTCTAAATTTAAAATATATATACATTGGGTACAATGCCCACATTTATATATTCCCTTCTTACCCCCTGTTATTACTACCTACTTGTTTGTTCTCTAAAATAGTTCTGATACAATGGGAATTCTTATAGATCACTTTTTGTGGTATATTGGACAAATCTATGTCCGAGAGGGAAACAAATCTCTCCCATTCCCTTAAAAAAATCTTTTTAACATTACTATTTAAAACATTGTATTCTAGTATTAAGGCCTGATTAAAATCCTCTCTAGCCTTTCTTTGATAAAAATATTACTGTATTCTTTACATCCCAGTATGGATTTAAACGTGTCAATTCTCCCTTTTTCCACTTAAATGAAGTATGGGTATAATTATGGTCTTATGTACTTTTATAACTTATTGGTATATTACTTAATTGTATAATAAACTGATTAATTGGTTGTATTTAAATATTGGTCCTCCTGGAACAGGCTGGTCATCTGATGAAGTCTATGTATGAGACGAAAACGCATGGTGGAATATCTAAGGCGTTTATGTATTTTCAAGTGTTCGTTTTTCGTTCTGTTTCATACTGTTTGTGGATTTGGTGGTTGAATAAAGCTTTATAGTGGATTGTACATCATCTCCGTTTCTGCACCTTGCTTTTGGAGTTTTTGGTCATTTTGGGCAGTTTACACCACTTTATTATTGGTTATTGGTACTTTGAGTAGCGAGGAGATGGAGATGCAACCACTTCCTGATCCCAGAAGGCAGGATGAACTGGGCCAATCGCGGAAATTGATTGGCCATCTTACTGAATTGACAGATTTACTTACCCCACTCAGCCAATCCCTGGTGGGGATTTACGGAAACCTAGCTCAGCGTCATAAGCCAGGAACCGAAGGGTTACTTATACAGGATGAAAATCCAAGGGAGCTTATTGGCGTAGTACAAGGCGTCGGCGACCCTGTAGAGGAAAATGGTGAAACCTTTAATCCAGCTACTACTCCGAACATCTTTAAAGTGGGCGAAAATGGAGTTAGTTCCAATAAGAGCAGAAATACTGGGCAGAGATCAAAGGCACCAGAAGCTAGAGCTATGGCGACAGGTACTGTCAAAACTAAAGTTTTTAAAGATATGAAGGACTGGTTACGGACTAAATATTCATTTAAACTTGATCACTAACAACAAACAGTATGTTTCTAGCGACTCATATAGAAGTAAATGTGATAAACTTTACAAATTAATGCATAAATATCGAACATTAGAGATTGAAAACAAATATTTAAAAGAATGTATTTCTAGGGAAATTGTACCTAAAGGCCTACGGGTATATAAATTTCCCAATAATGTTTTGGTTGGTTCTACTTTTTACAATGAACTCATTGAAGTGTTTAATAAATGTGGTTTAAATGTATTAAGATTAATCATTAGGGAAAATGTTAGGAATCAGGATTTAATACAAAAGGACATAGATGAGTTAGACCAGCAAGTAAAGGAGGATTTAATGTTTACTATTAAGGAGGAGAAAGAAAAATATTATTCCATTAGAAACAATATAGACAACAAATGTGACGATTTAGTTTACAAAAAAATGAAAAAGTTGGAGAGGGATATTAAGGAATATGATGGCAACAATAGTTACCCCATACCTCCACAGAAGTATTTTAAACAAACTTTTGATAGACACAATCTTAATGAACCTATGGTGGAAAACAAAAGGAATGAAGAACATTTTTATGATGATGAACAGGAATATGATCAAGATTACCCCCCTCTAAGGAGATCTGAAAGACTGATGAACAAACAAGACTTACAAGAGACAAATTTTCAGAGGAGGGGGGGGGGGAGAAAGGGGAGATTCTAAGGAATACTCACCTAACCCACCCCACCATATCCCCTACTGATATTCTTGTGGAAGGGGTCAGGAATACGTACAATAATTATTCTATATACAATTTTAGCAATTTAAATATAGTAAATGAACATTTTGGATTTTTTTCTAAGGGGTTGAAGTTCATTCCCTATAAAAAGGGTGATATGACTAGAAGCCTACTAGACATTAAGATGTTCCTGAGAAAAGTTAATTTAAATATCATGTTCCCAGTTAAAAAAGTAAACAATAATACTGAATTAAAACGGAAAAGTACTTATAATCCCCCCTTACACCCCCAGTTAAGAAATTTAGAAAGGGTGTTAGAAAAGGAAATAAGAAAAGAACAGACTAAGGTGGGGGTATAAAGGAAACTTAAGTAGAAAAGAGAGAGAAATAATGTATGAAATTAAGGACAATAAAAATATTAGGGTAATGAAACCAGATAAAGGAGGAGGAATGGTGCTTATGGACAACATATTATATGAGAGCAAGATGAACACATTATTATGGGATGAAACTAAATATTGTAATGTGTCTTTAAATGAGATTAATATAGCTTACAATAAAACAGATGCGAGTATAAATGATATGTTGTATGAGAAATTGATTGATTATAATACGTTTATGTATTTGAAAGTAGATAAACCTAAAACTCCCACTATATTTGGTATACCTAAGATACACAAATGTGAAAGTGACCCCCCCCCCACTTAGACCTATTGTACCTGCAGAGGGATCTAAAACCTATGCTTTGGCTAAATCTGTAGATAAAAATTTTAAAAATGTATGGCTACATAGGAATACTATATTAAGGGATTCCTGGGACCTTTTAAAAGAAATTTCTAACAAGTTATATCATGATAATCTTCTTTTTGTAACCATAGACATCATTGATTTGTTTTCTTCCATTCCCCATAAGGAGGGGATGGAAATGTTGGAGGAGATTGTGTATGAGGACAAAATATTAACACAGGATGAGAAATTAGTAAACATATGGTTGATGGATTTGATTTTAAAGAATAATTTTATTTATTTTAACGGTGAATTTTATCAACAAATTCAGGGGGTAGCAATGGGAGCTGCCTGTACTCCTACATACGCGAACTTGGTCCTACTAAATGGGAGGAGAAATATATTTTTAATACTGAATTTGAAAAATGTTGGTCTTTATATCGTAGGTTTCTGGACACTATAGTAATTTTTTGGACAGCTGGAAAAGATAAATTAGAGAAATTTATAATGTATATAAGTAATACAACTATTTTTTGAGGTTTACATATAACATTTCTGACATTAGCCTGCAATATTTGGACATTGAGGTATATAAAGTAGGTACACATTTTGGAACTAAAATATATAGAAAACCAACTTTCTGCAATTCCTTCTTGCATTTTGAAAGTGCACACCTTTTACATTGTAAGAAAAACATTGTGAAGGGACAATTTGTAAGGGGTTGCCGTATGACAAGTTCGGAAAGTGATTTTCTTAAGGAGTATGAGTTACTACAGAAAATGTTTTTAGAGAGGGGCTACCCTCTGAATTTCATTTCCCAAATAAAGGAAGAAGTGAAAAAAGGGAGAATTGACAAATTTAAACCCATACTAGGATGTAAAGAATACAGTAATATTTTTATCAAAGAAAAGGCTAGAGAGGATTTTAATCAGGCCTTAATACAAGAATACAATGTTTTAAATAATACTGTTAAAAAGATTTTTTTAAGGGAATGGGAAAGATTTGTTTCCCTCTCAGACATAGAAGATTTGTCCAATATACCACAAAAGGTGATCTATAAGAATTCCCACTGTATCAGAACTATTTTAGAGAACAAACAAGTAGGTAGTAATAACAGGGGTAAGAAGGGAACACGTAAATGTGGCCATTGTACCCAATGCATATATATTTTAAATTTAGAAAATTACTACCTGGAAAGTAGAAAAAAGTGGATAAATAGCTCTGAATATTACAATTGTGAGACGAAGGGAATTATATATTTAGCTATTTGCAGGACATGTGGGTCCCTCTATCTGGGAAAGACAGAAAGGAAATTAAAAAGAAGGACCTAGGAACATAGTTATGAAATTTCAGTGGGAAAGGAAACTAATGCTCTTTTTAAACATACTAGGACCTGTTCAGATGCTAGTTTTGGTTTTATGGTCTTAGAACAAATTAAAAATTATATTGGGGGGGGGGGTCCTTGGGAAGATAAAATAGAATACAGGGAGCTATGGTGGCAGATAACCCTGGAAGCAAGTGACCTCCCAGGTTTAAACGACTATATCTCTATTAAACCTTTGTTAAAGCTAAGATCTGCTAAGCTCTAAAGGGATATGAAATATAACCTAAACATAGCCACTAGAGGGCACAGGTCTGCACAAAATTAATATCCTGTATTTTATTAATACTTTTATATTAAAAACTACTTTAAAAAAAAAAAAATGACTTTTTTAAATAATTACTTTTTTGAAGATTTTATAATATTATTTAATGGGTTTTAATTTGAGAAGAATAAAGAACTATAACGTTGATTTGATAAATTTTTGCAAGCTTTTTAAATGAAGTATGGGTATAATTATGGTCTTAAGTACTTTTATAACTTATTGGTAGATTACTTAACTGTATAATAAACTGATTAATTGGTTGCATTTAAATATTGGTCCTCCTGGAACAGGCTGGTCATCTGATGAAGTCTATGTATGAGACGAAAACGCATGGTGGAATATCTAAGGCGTTTATGTATTTTCAAGTGTTCTTTTTCATTCTGTTTCATACTGTTTGTGGATTTGGTGTTTAAATAAAGCTTTATAGTGGACTGTACATCATCTCCATTTCTGCACCTTGCTTTTGGAGTTTTTGGTCATTTTGGGCAGTTTACGCCACTTTATTTTTGTTTATCTGAATATTTTTTTGCCTGCAAAATACAATAACTGGAGCTAGGCACTTTGTGAATACCCTGGCCACAGTAGATAAGCCAAAGGGCAGTGCAGAGAACTGATAGTGCGTGTAGCCTGCTTTGAAGCGTAGGTATCTTCTGCAAGATTCCCTGATTGGGATGTGCAGATATCCTTCTTTTAAATCTAGTGTTGTCAACCAGGCATCTTTGCCCGGCATAGGAAGTAACTGTTGAAGAGTCAGCATCTTGACTCTTGGAATCTCCAAAAAGGTGTTTAGAGTAGACAGGTCCAGGATAGGACACCATGAATTGTCTTTTCTGGGTACCAGGAAAAGTCTAGAGTACAAACCTTGTCCCTTTTCCTCTTCTAGTACCAGATGAATAGCCCCCATGCTTAAGAGAGAAAGTACTTGTTTTTGGGCCTCTGCCCACTGATTTGGGGGTAGCTCCAGCCACCCGCTTGATGTTGGCAACATGTGGAAGCAAAATCTGTATCCCTGGGACACTATATTTAAAACCTATTTGTCCTGGGTAATGAGTTTCCAATTCTTTGCATGAAAAGCAATCTTTCCCCCTACAGGGGCAGTCAGTTAAGTGCTTGGAAATTTTAAAAGGAAGTCATTGAGACAGTTTACCATAGGGGGAGTCTTATTATTCCCAGATTTGGAAGTGGAGGTCCCCCACTGCTTAGTTCTGTGTGTCCCCTGGGACTGAAACCTGGGGTTTTTGCTGTGTCTGGATTTGGCTTGAGAAGACCTGGAAGGGGCTGGAAAGGGCCAGTGTCTACTAAATCTAGGAGGCTGAACTTGTAAAAAAATCTTTAACAGTTTGCACAGATTTAGCTTTATCTTCCATCTTTTTAAGAATTTCCTCAGCCTTGTTGCCAAACAGGCGGTCCTGATTTAAAGAAGCATCCAACAATTTAGCTTTAACATGATCAGGCAAAGATTGCTCCTTAAGCCAAGCATGTCTTCTGAGCACAGACCCATTAAAGCAGCCCTGCAAGAGGCCTCTAATGAATCAAAACCACATTGCAAAGTATGTTTTCCAACTTGTTCAGCAGAATGCATTAAATCCTGTAATTATTTATTTTCCACACAGTCAGGAATCAACATAATTTTCTGTTTAAGCAGTCCAATAACATGTTGCTGATACTTTGACATATGAAACTGTCAGTTTAAAGCCCTAATGGCCAAGGTTGCAGAAGTGTAAACCTTATTACCCCACCTATCCGGCACCCTGGAGTCTCTATCAGAAGGGGTAGGATTTTTAGCAGTAGAAGCCTTAATGCCCTTGGACCCCTGTGAAATAGTCTCTAGATCTGCAATAAGATTTTTAAAAAGGAACTTGTGGGACTCAGGGACCCTGTGGTATCTGTCAGGTTTTCTAGGAGCAGGAGGCATGAAATCAGGGGCAAACTAGATTCCGAAAAAGCATCATCAACAATGTCTAGTACAGGAGGAATAGCTAAAGGCCTATGCTGAGGTAGGAGAAGGAAATCCCTAAGCCTCTTTTTTGAATCAGAAAAATCCTGGCTTTCAAAGTGGAAATGCTCCCTTAGAGTATTGTAAGGTTTCCCCAAAACAAAAATCCTCAGGAGGGGAAGCAGAGGGAATGGAGTCCTCTGCATCAGAATCTTCATAAGTAGATAAGGGCAAATCCAGATCATCAGAAAAAACAGAATCCTGATCAGAAGATTCATAATCAACTTCAGTCCTAGGCCTCTTAGAAGGGGGGGGGGTTGGCTACCCCTGATTAGAGTTATTAGATCTTCAGTCATTCTTATCATTTGTTTTTTAGGCATAGAGGCCTGAGCATGTGGCCTGGGCGTCAGTTTTTAGGCATGGATCGAGATTTAGGCCCAAGTAAAGAAGGAGGCGTCGGTTTAATATACAAGTCCGTAGGCCTGAATACACACTCAGAAGCCGGTGCCTGCACAGCGGCTCCGGACCCATCCAAGGTAGAGACATCTGCGGGTTCCATAGTTGAAGCATCTTGTGGCATACCAGACTCCAAATGGGTCTCAGTAGAGGCCTGTGAATCAGAAGTAGCGGGTATCAGGAGCTGTGAAAGCGCCTTACTGAGTACTGGCGATTGGCTTAGGAGAAGCGTTGTCGGCAGTTTTGGACCTCGGTGGCCTATCTCTATCTTTGCGTTTTTTCGGAATCCCAGTAGTCGGATGGCTAACCAATGACATTTCTGAATAATTAAACCGAGAACCGAAAGGTGAAAATATACCAACGACGGATAGTGCGCTAATTAAATAAAGCACAAAACCGACAGCAAGGTATGCCGTGGTCAGGGCCTAGGCAAGGAATACAGTACGAATTAAAATCTTTAGGAGGTATTTGCTTTCCACAAGTAATGCAATTATTAACTTTTACTGACATCGATAAGGAGCAAGAAAAAGTTTCCCCAAGGGGGTACTTAGCTTTAGTTGAAGACTTCGGTTCTGAAACTAGAAAACGAAAATTTCAGGAGTCGGCCGACTGGCACTTGCAAACTGCTTCTGCCGATTGGTGTAATGGCATCGGCTGCATGTTTTATACCCCTGATGACCTGACGTCATGGAAGAAGGGACAGCAACTGACGCAGGACCTAAGACTTTGTTAATCAGGCCGACTGAGGGCTACCTGCAAGCAGATAACCCAAATGTAATGACTGCAACAGTGAAACACAAAGAACATCTGCAGGCTCAAAAGGAGTCTGGATATTTTTTTTCCAAAACAAAAATAAAGTTCCAAGGAGGAGGAATAAGCTTCCTTGTGGGCCTAAGATGCAAGGCACCTTTATAAAACAGTTTACCTCAAAGCGAGAAGCCAAAGGAGGATTCAAGGGCAGACAGGCAGAAATAGCTGACAAAAGGGCCTTTACAGAAGAATAGGCCAAGCCAGACTGGAGCAACTCATACACAAATAGGAGAGGACCAGAGGAACCCCCACTGAAAAAGGGTCCTGGCTATGAGCACATCACCAGACAGAAAATCTGTTCTATTTGGACATACAAGACTTTCTGGTTGCAGGTTTTCTTGCCTCCTGTAAAACTCTGAACAGGTCATCAGAAAAGAGGTACCCAAAAGTAATAAAAACCCTATCACCCACAGTGTCAGTTGACGAGTGGACAAGTGAGGATGGATGAATGACCCCTAGTCCTGTGTGAGGAGGTCCAACCAGAGAGGTAATGTGTGATGACTGCTCCTGGCTAGATGCTGTCTTGGCCAAAAAGGAGTCACTAGCAAGAATTTTGGGGAGTCCAGCTGAATCTTCTGCAGGACTCTTGGAAGTAGGGGAAGGGGAGAGAAAGCACAGAAAAACATCCCCTTTCAAGGAAAAGAAAGGGTGTCTGTCATCCACACCAAATGTCATGGCAGTATGGAACAGAAAAGAGGGAGCTGCCTGTTCAGAGAAGAGGCAAAAAGAACTACCTGTGGAACACCCCACCAGTGTACAATGTCCAGAAACATATCTTTGTGAAGAATCCATTCGTGAGCTTGTGTTTTGGACCTGCTCAAAGAGTCTGCCACTAGACTGTGCTCTGGAGGAATGCGCACTACCTGAAGAGTTAACTGATAACCGACAGCCAGATCCCAGACCTGAAGAGCCAGCCTGTAAAAAAGGTAAGACTTTGTGCACCCCTGCTTGTTGACATATCACATCATTGTGGCGCGCTCTGTGTAAACTTTTAGAAGGCTTGAAAAGAGTGTGGGGTGAAAAGCCTGAAGAGCCAGAAGCAGAACTCTCACTCTCTTTGATGCTGATATGGTCTGATTTCGGATTGGGTGGGGAGGGGGGCAGAGACCAGGTGACAAAAGGAAACCCCCATGCCATGTCTGAGGCGCTGGTAAACAGTTCTTGAAAAGGAACCAGAGGCTGAAAGGGCAGGTCTGGGCTAAGGGTAAGTTGCTGAATCCAACATTCAAATTCCTGTTTGAGACAAGGAAGGAGAGGCACTCTAAAATCCAGAGGGTGGCAATGATGAAGCCAAACTGATGTTAGGTACCACTGAAGATTCCGCATATGCAGTCTGGCAAAAGAAATCAATGGAATATAAGAGATCATGAATCTCTGGGCCTGAAGAAACACTCTGGATGGAATGGCAGGCAGAGAAAGAGGAGACTGAAAGAAAGCTGTGAAGGACAAAATCTTTGGTGGTGGAAGAGATGCCAACACGGGCGCTGTCTGAATCCTGCAACCCAGAAACACGTGATCCTGACAGGGAGTCAGGAGAGGCATTTGGAAGTTGATCGCGAACCCCAGAGGATGAACTCCAAATATTGTAACAGACAACTGGGAAAAGGAGCCTGGAGCAACAGGTTGCCTAAATAAGAAAAATCTGAATGCCTTGGAGCCTGTAGAAAGCAATCAGAGGAGCTAAGCATTTTGAGAACACCCTCAGGGCAGTAGAGAGGCCAAAGGGCAAAGCAGAAAACTGAAAATGAGAGGAAGAAACAGACAAATGCAAATGCTTTCTGAAAAGAGGGTGAATAGAAATATGAAGGTAAGCATCCTTCAGATCCAAGGACACCAGAAAAGCTTGAGTTAGTAACAAATGAAACATGGTTTGAAGAGTAAGCATCCAAAAAGAAGGAACCTTGAGAAAGGTGTTAAGAAAGTAATGATCCAGAATACATCTCCAAGTGCCCCCCTTTCAAGAAGCCAGGAGCATTCTGGAGTAAAATCCCCTTCCTACTTAAGAAAGGGGGACAGGCTGATTAGATCCCTGGTCCACCAGGGATCCAAGGACCTCTGAGAAATATGGAAGCGGCTTCAGAAGAGTTTGAGGAATCCCTGAAAAAGGAGGGAAAGACTTCCAGACCATGAAGTAACCCTGACGAATGATAGACAGAACCTAAGAATCTGAGGCGATGAGATGCCAGTTTGAAAGACTGAGGGAGAGCCGAAAGGAAAAGGGAAGCTGGCCGAAGGTTGGAGGTGGAAAATGCCAAGGAGAAGCAGACTTGACAGATAAAGGAGGCTTCTGGGCCACAGAAGCCTGGGAAGACTTCGCATGAGGAGATTGCCTATCACTATTTCTGCCTTTAGTGGCCTGATAAGGCTGCCTGTGAACAAACGTAGACCTAATAGGATAGTTCCTCTGGAATTTAGGGGTAGATATCAACATTAGCAGTCAGAGACAGATTTTTATTATCCAAAGAAGTATCCAGCAATTTGACCTTAATGTCCTCAGGTGAAGACTGTAGGCGAAGCTAAATGTAATGCTTCATGACAGACCTAAAGGCAGCAGCTCTGGAGGAGACAACAGCAGCATCACTGCTGCACTTGACAGAGTGGTGAGCCACCTGAGAGGTAGAGCCAATAGATAAAGTAGAAGACTTACCTTCATAATCACAGAAGTCAGAAATAACTTGACAAGCCTAAGCAATCAAGGCCAGTGCATATTTGGTGATGTGGGTTTGGTAACTGATGTCCCAAAAGGACAAAGTAAAAGCAGTACACACCTTCTTACCACTCCTATACATTGCGCTACTATCCTTATCCGAAAGCAGATGCTTGGAAGAGGGCAAAGGCTTAGAAAGCTTGTCAGAGGAGCCAGGCACCACAGCAGGGTTAGCAGAAGAGCATTTAAATAAGAATTGGCAATCCTCAGTAACCTTGTAGAACCTGTCAGGTTTCTTTGGAGAAGGAGACTGAGAATCAGGAGACTTACAGGCAGCTGTAAAGATGTCTAACAAGGCAGCCAACACATGAAGTACTGCAGAAGGTTTAGGAGTGTCCACTTGAAGCAGCTCATAATACCACTTGGATAACAGAAACCTGAGAAGAATATCCACTTAAAGTATTCCGTCATTTTGGCTGTTACATCCCCAAAAGACAATTACTCAAAAGGAGACTCAGGGCTAATGGACTCCTCATCAGAACCATAATCCAAAGGAGAAAGCATTTCAGATAAGTAAGACAAAGACCCTTCATTAGACTCCGAATCCTCATCTGAGAAATCTGGTTTCCTAGCCCATTTAGAAGTAATACAAGTCCAAGAGGCAGAAGGCACAGAAACCACCTGGGGAGGTTTCTGGGCCATTACGGCATTAAAAATACCCTAAGTAAACTTTTGCCATTCCCTCAGATTCTTAGGATGCACAGACAAATGTTTTGTCTTTTGCTTTTTCTTAGTAGGTATGTCAGCCCAAACACTGAAGGAACCAAACCCTGACCGGGTTCAATAAAAGTAGCTGGAACCATTTTCCTGACCAGAATCTGTAGAATCTCTTTACAGTCCTCTGAGACAATCAACCATGATTCCCCTTCGAAATCTGGAGCAGACACCTGCAAAGCCTCGGAGGACATGCAAAAGGAAGGATCCATGTCGACCTCCAGCAGGGTCGCAGCACAGGAATCTGATATAGACACCACATGGCCTGCAGTGCTATCCCTCACTGCTAGACAGACGTCTAATGGAGGGTAGACATCCAAAGAATATGCCCGAGGCTTCTTGGCCTTCTTCTAGCTTAATAGAAGTACCTTGGAGTTAATCAATTCTGCCATGCTACCCTGGGCTAAGGGCTTAAGCCTCTGGTTCTGAAGATAGGTGGCCAGGGAAGACAACCAGCTTCCAAGAGTCTTGGGCACAAACGTCTTACAAATGCTACACCCACTGACATTTTCCCTTCTTGGATGACATGAACTCCAGGTAACCAAAGGAAAACAAGACCAAAAGTAAAAGAAAAAAAAAAAACAAACAAAGGGGCACTTATCTGATGGCTAGGTATTCATCACAGCAAAAGGGAGTTCAGACCGATGAGTGATGACGGCATTCAGACTGGCAGCATAGAAGTTCTAGGTAGCTGCGTCAGTACATCATCATTACGCCCTTAGTTCAGTACAGGGAGCATTAGTGTGACGTACGATGCATAAAGGCTTAGGCATACTGGCCGGATGTTGGGCTATCCTTGGCAACAGATCCCTGAGGTGAAGAATACTGCAACAGTGAAATAAAAGGACATCTGTTTGCTTCATTCAAAACAAGAAGAACATCCACAGTCTTTTCTTGGTGAGATTTTTTATGGCAATAACAAATATAGCAGAACCAAGCAGGCACTTAACCTTGACAAAAACAAAGAAACAGCTCCTCTATCCCTTAACTAGGTACACACTAACATATTACAAAAAATATGCAGTTTGTTTGTGTCTTTCAGCTTTTCCTGGTTAGGGGTCACCACAGCGGAACTCCGGTCCGCTAATGATTGGTAGTTGATTTTTACATGCCGAATTACCAGCCCTGACGCACAACCTTCAACAAAGGTACTCCCATTCACGCATGTCTCCACACAGAAGACGCTCTAGCTGAGAATCGAACTGGACAGCGTCTTACTGTGAGGCGACAACGCTACTGCAGCACCACATGTAAAATTCTTTTGACCTTCCTTTATAAGTGGAATGAATTCATTTCAGACAAGTCACAGCTCATTCCTCAGGATAAAGGACTTCCCCTGTATAATTTCAGACTGCATTCTCTTTACAAAGTCCCTGGGACTCCTTCCAAAATTCCTTCTAGTATTAAAGCAAGCAAACCCCCAAATATTTGTCATTTGTAACCTTTACATACAGAAGGGAACAGTTGTTCCTCATTAGCTTCAGTACTTGTTTCCTGCTTAAAAGCTGTGTGTCTATCATGCCCCCCCCCCTCAATCCGTGTGCATCCTAGACTCAACATGTGTGTTGTGTGCATGTGTGTGAAGAAACATGACAGCAGTTTATTTCTGAGGGGGAAAACAGTTCAGTCAGACTGTTAATTTATGAGCTTAACATATTACACTAAGCAAAAATTATAGTAAGACTTACGATGGTGCACACTCTGCAGCTCCTCTGGGAATTTTGGCAAGGTAAAGATGGAGGAAGATTCCTTGTTTAAGAGACAATCTCTTGCTGTTTTCAGAAGTACAGAAGATTGACATTTCTGCAAGCTCTGCCTCACCACTGTAAAACATCAGCAGCTGTTTATAAAGGTATCTGTAAAACAGACAAACACTTCAAAATGTTAAAGGGTTTGTTAACTATTTTATACTACATTGTTTTTTTTTTAAGCATTCATGACAAACACAAAAACACAAATTAATCAGATCAACCTGCCTGATGGCATAACAGAAACTTACACATGTATAATCAACTATACATAAAATTAATAGGCTCAAAGGTAAGGTCTAGTTGCCTTTGTGGGTTATTTTAAGCCTAGCCAGTTTCCCTTTTTATGCTCAAAATAAACCAGCCCATTTGCTTATAGATTAGTCTTACCCATCCCATGGTCGACAATTATATATTACTCCTAATGATAACTGAGATTATATCACAAATTAACTGTAGGGGACCCATGCATGGGATAAAGCATTTAGGAGTTGTCTCTGTACAATAGCAGTACAGTGGGCAGTCCTGGGGTAAAATGCTCTACTTCCCATCCATAGACCTAAGTTGCACTTGAATATGGACGGGGATTAACTTTGTTTTATGTGGATGGTGAGTCTGTTTTGCAGTCCTCTTGTCCACAGCAGTCACAGCTTTTGGTTAGAGTCCACAATCTTCAAATTATTACCTTCAGCAGTATGGAAACTAATCATAGGTTCATAGGTGTGTACTAGGCTAATGACCCTGGAGCCTTTACAAGCCTAGTCCACAGAAGTGCCCTGGCATCGTGCCGCCCGAAGTTAGTACTCGTGTAACAAACATAGTGATATGTAAATTATTGACCAGCAGTCATCTGATATGACCTCTTTTCTTGCAAAACTTAGCCTCTTTATTAAACCGCAATTAAACCTAAAACAACGTTATCAACATTCACCTTAATTTATATATTTTAAACAGAGGGACAGTCACAATTCATTCTCAATGAATAATTTTGAATCTGGAAGCAAAGACAGTTCAGGAACTGAACTAGAAAAATACACCTTGTCCATTCAAGTTTAAGGACATGTCCATGTTCTGTAGATGACACATGACAGATGCGTACTTGCTACATGAAATTATCTCAGAGCAGCCTTCTACAGTAGTTAACTAATGGGGTTTACACTTTTAATATTTCTAGTGAGGCATTAAGTCTGAAATGTCACTAATTTCCACAGTCATATATTTATTTACATCAACTAATATTGTTAACTAATTATCAGGGTTTCCTGAATTGAAAAGCTGGGAAGAATCCCAGGCTTGTATGACTGAATCACCTGGGAGGCCAAAGCTGGCAAAATACCTAAAAAACGTGGTCCAGAAAGACAACACCTGAAGCAATGAGGTGCCAAAGGCAACCTGGAATCAATGTCCAAGTAATAATGCTTGGAGAATATGTGAAGCAAACCACAGGCCATGGTACAAATGCACACACTGGAGACATTCTTAAAATGAGTAAAAGCAGCAATACAACCCAGCAGCTTTTTCCAAGAGTTAATTAGAAAACCAAACATGCTTGATTGTGCACCAAGAAGCCACTTCACACAGAGCAGAGAAGGCAAAGAAAACAAAATACATGGTCTGCCTTCCTTACTTTATGTACCCAATTCAGACAGAAGAGACCATGGTATGCATTAATGGTAAGAACGGCTCTGCTTACCTTGCAATCTGCCTTGGAAAAATGAGATTACAAAAATATAAATATATTACAGAAAAAGAAAAACTTTCAAGAGAAATGTGGGTTAGTCCTTAAGGGCACAAGATCTTTGTGAACACCTCACTGGCCCTCTTCAAGAGAAATCTTGATGAGTGGATGGGAAACAGAGTTCACCCTGGGGATCACTCCAGTGGCTCTACTTGATAAAGGCACTGGGAACTAATATCAGGCGGCACAATGCCAGGGCACTTCTATGGGCTAGGGTTGTAAAGGCTCCAGGGCCATTAGCCTAGTACACATCTAACAACCAAACAAGATTCTGTAAAGATAATGGCCTCTAGTTCAGAATTCAGCTGGTTAAACTGAAGAATAGGCAGTACAGTTAATCATGAAGCTGAAGCCCCAAGAACAAGAGGGGTTCTTTTTAAGGCAGCTGAAAATGCACAACCCCTTTAATGAACTGCTCTGTCAGTCACTGATATGGTTAGACGTCCCCTTCACAAAGTTGTGACACACACAGAGATACCAAATACACATACTGTGACTAGATATCCAGAGTCTGTCTAATTAGTCCTGTGTTAGTTTGTGATTTGATTGTGCAGTTGCCTGGTAAGAAAATATTTACTTTTATTTATATTTTATTTTTTATCACTGTTTGATGTTTGAAAGAGGCAGGTTTTAGTTAGGCAAACTCTTAGTCATCCCAAGGGGCCTAGTCAGCTATAAATTCACAGAGATTGTCTAGAGGGCAATGCAAAGCTTATCTAAACAATCATATATATTTTTTTTATTTGACTGGTAAGAGAATATTTATTTTGATTTATACTTCATTTTTACCATTATTTTTTCACTGTCTGTATGAAGAAATTAGCTTGTAGACAAGAATATTTACTTTGATTCATATTTTGTTTTACTTTCAATGTTCACTATTTGTTATTAGAAAGGGATACATTTTAGACAGGCAAACTCTAGCCAACCGAAGAGGCTTAGTCAGCTATAACTTCATACAGACTACAAACAGGAGAATCCAGAGTTTATCCAAGGAATCTTGTGTTGGTTTGTAATTTATTGATCTTTACTGTTAAAAAGAGGTGCAACTGTGAGTGATAGAGAGCAAAAGCTATTGTGGGCATGTGCACACAATGTAAAGGAATTCCAGCTTGTGTGTGACCAGCAACTTTATTCTATGTAACTCAATATTTAGTGTACACTGTTTGTGTGATTTTTCTCACACAAGATGATTTAAAATCCTTGTGAATTCTGTGGTAACTGATTTTGATTACCTTTTCTTCTTCTTTAAGAATTCTTTATTCATTTGCAGCTGAAAATGGATTATTTAAAGAGTATGCCATTGATGATTTGCTAAAGCACAAGTATCTTGTAAAGTGCACTAAATGCTATGTATATTTAAAGGTAACACTTGACAATACTGATCATCTGTGTTTCTCATGTCAAAACCTGAACAATTTGCTTAACATTGGTAGTAAATCTAGACATACTGATAACGACTGCACTTGCGCAGTTGACACAGAGTGGAGAAAATGAAGTTATGTACTCACCATAACTTTCCATCTGTGTTGTCCATTTTCATTCTTCCTCAACAAGTGGGTTCGGATCAGATCCTTGGATCTGACTCAGCCACTTTTTTACAGCTTGTGGATACTGAAAACTCTTGAGCTTCTCCCCCTCCATACCTCAGGTCTTGTTTGTTGACCTTATTGCTAATTAGAAACTAAGGAACATCCATTACATCAGAAACCAATATCTGGAGCTTAAAGGGAGGAACACTGGTTCCCTTAGCATCTTCTCATTCTTCCAGAAGTTACTAACAAAATGGTAGGGGTTGGAGGGAGAGGAGTTGAGGAAGAATGAAAATAACACATATGGAATGTTATGGTGAGTACGTAACTTCTTTATCTGATGTTGTCAATTTTCATTTGTTTCTCAACAAGAGTCCCCAGCTACCTAAATCCTGGGTGGACTATAAGGAAGATTATTGCTGAGCACTGTTGAGCCAAAGGTTGCTCCTCCCCTACAGAACAGATCCAATTTGTAATGAGTACTGAAGGTATGAGGATTAGCCGAAGTTGCAGCATCACAAATATCGTCCATGGAAGATCTGGATAAAAATACCGAAGAAGTTGCCATGGACCTGGTAGATTGAACTCTCAAAGGTTTTGGCAAAGATAAACTCAGTTTGCTGTAGATAAAGTAAATGTAATCTGTTAGCCACTTGGCTAAAGTTACTTTGGTAACTGGCTTGCCCAATTTTGATTCTGAAAAGGAGACAAATAATTTATATGATTTTCTGAATTTTTCAATTCTATGCAAATAGAAATGTTAACTGTCTGTGAACATCCAATAAGTCTAACATGTATTCCCCTTTGAGAAATTTGGAAAGAAAACTGGAAGATTGATAGTGTGACTGATGCTGGATTCTGACATCACCTTAGAAAGGAAGGATGGGCTGGTTTGTAAGAATACTCTATGAAAAATTAAAGAGGCTTAGAAGATAAGGCTTGAAGTTCTGAGACTCTTCTAGCAGAGGTTATAGCTACTAAAAAGACAGGTTTCCAGGTTAAAAAATTTAGTTCACACATTGCTGACAGTCAAATGGAGACTGAGTCAAAGCTTGTAAAACCAAATTCACATCTCATGGTGGAGTTGAATCTTTAAAGGGGATCTCAGAAGAAAAGTTACCTTTATAATGGCCTTACAAAGTTTTGAAGAAGCTAAGGTGTAATTGTTTACTCTTATGTGAAAATCAGAAATATCAGCTAGTTGTACCTTAATAGTCGAGGAGCTAGCCCCGTTATTAAAAAGTGCAGCCAACAACTCGAGAACTTTAGGTACTGGTGCTGAAAAAGGGTCAGTATCTTTCTGTTGTGCCCAAAAAACAAATATTTGTCATTTACTTATGTAAATCTTCCTAGTGGAAGCTTTATGGGAAGAGAGAAGAATGTGATGGACAGGGGAGGAGAGCCTGTGTTGTCTAGCTATCAATGGTAGTGGAGAAAGTATGAGGTCTGATTTAGGCCTAAAATGTCTGAGTGAATCAAGTCTGTTGGGTGAGACAGGTCGTCTGGATTTGGATCCAGAATCCATAGAGGGCGAACTAGATGAGACCAAAGAAAGGGGAACAAAATCTGATGAGAAAAATAATGGGCAATGAGGATGACTGTACTCTTCAATCGCGTTGCTTTCTGAAGAAACATGGGGATTAGAGGGATTGGGAGGTAAGCACAGAAGGCACCGGGGGGCCAAGCATGGAGAAGAGCATCACTCGGGCTTTCCCCCAGTGGGGAGAGCAGGGCAAAGAACCTGCTGCACTTGCTGAGGGGAGATGCAAAGAGGTTGCAAGGTTGGCAGCATTGTCAGAATATCTTTTCTGCAACTCTCATGTTGAGAGACCACTATTAAGGAAATGAAATGGACCTGCTCAACTTGTCTGCTATCATGCTGGATTTCACAGGAACATGTGCTGCTATCAGAAGTCGACTGGATGAGATCTCCCACTGCCACACTCTCATAGTTTCTTGATACAAGGGTAACATCTGGTTCCTCCCTGTTTGATGTACCAAACCACTGACATACTGTCAAGTCTTAAATGCAATAGTCCCTGAAGGTAGAGAGTCTTGGAAGGACTGCAACCCTAGGAAAACTGATCTCATGGATAATGATAGCTTCGACTACCTTTCCCAAGAAGTGTGCCCTTTCACCTGCTTTGGGAGGGGTCCGTAGTCACTGTGGCCTTAGGCCGAGGAAGGATGAAGGTGCGGCCTTGTAAAATTGGATCTGACTGAATCCACCACAAGAGATAATTTCTGCATGCCTGAGTTATTCTGATCTGGGTGGACAAAGGCTGGTGCAAAATAGACCATTGAGTCACCAAGGGCCACTGAAGAATTCTCATATCGTATCTTGCTAATGGAACAAGAACTACTGCATCAGGCACTGACCAAAAAGCTTGGAGAATCAATCAAGTTGATAGTGAAGAATTCTGAATTATCTTTTTGACTCGAATATGAATAGTCTCTACCCTAGGTAAAGGGAGGAAGACTGTCACTGATACTGTGTTGAACAAAGCTCCTATGATGGTTCTAGCTGGGATTTCTTGTGACTAATCGTAATTCCCAGCTGACAGCACAGTTGGAGTACATAATCTCGTACTTTTATCAGCAAATGCATGGTCACAGCGGTTATGAGCCAGTCATCCAAGTAAGGAAACAAAACCAACACACAGATAACCACCACATAAATAAAGGAACGCGAACAAAGGAATCTATGTAAAACCAAAACACAATTGTTCCACACAACGGAGATAAAAACAATTAATAATCATTTTATTAAATGAGGTAAGCGCTTTCACAGTCTTAAGAAGTGGAATTATATCCGTGAAAGCGCTTACCTCATTTAATAAAAGGATTATTATTTGTTTTTATCTCCGTTGTGTGGAACAATTGTGTTTTGGTTTTACAAGTAAGAAAGCAACTGGAATCTCTGTAGTCTCAAATGGGCTGCTACTACTGCCATGTAATTTGGTGAACACTCTGGCAGCTGTGGAGAGGCCAAAGGGCAAAGCTCCAATTAAGTAATGACTGGTTCGCAGCCGACAAATTAGGTAACTTTTGAATCAGCTGTTTTTTATATCATAGCACACATCTGGAAGAGCTACTGAGCACATTCAGTCATCATGGTGCAGGGAAGGCAAAATAGACTAACTGTGACTATCTGGAACTTCATGTACTGAACTGATTTGTTTAGAATGCTGAGATCCAAAATTGGTCTCCAGTCCCCTGTTTTCTTTGACACTAAAAAGAATCCTGAGTAGGGTTCCAGATTTGTTCTGGTCCAGGGGGACTACTCTTTTTAGCAGCTTTTTTTTTTTTTTTTATTTTTTTTATTTCTTGTGCTGCTTCTTTCCTCTGACTGGGTGGAACATCTGGAATTTTGTTTTATCATTACGAGGGAGTATTATATGACCTCTGGAAATAATCTCCTGCACCTATGTATCTTTTGTAATCTCTATAAACAGGCTCTCTGGTACAGGAATAGACGACCTCTGAGTGCCTCCAGAAGTGGGCAATCAGTCCTCCATTCAAGAGTGCTGGTAGGATCTGTCAGAGAAAGTGTCCCTAGATCCTTGATTCTTGTAAGCTTCTTCTGCCGCATGGGTGGTGACTTCCATTAGAGCTCCCCCCTCTGCCCTTGGGGAACTATCGCCATGTGGATCGTGGAAAGTACCCCAGGAATCTCTGAACCACATTTGTCGACCACCTCGCTGATTCCTAGAGAAGGTTCTTTAAGGAGTCGAAAAACATACGGCCACTGCAGACAGGGTCTTACCATCCCGCTCACACCCAGATGGTGTGTCTTTACCCTTGGGGCCAAACAAAGAACTTGTGTCAAAGGGAGCACTGACGAAGAAGGACTTGAAAAGCTCCTTGAAATCACACAGGCACATCCAGGCATGTCTCCTAATGGAAATGCCTAAACCCTCCTCCCTTGAGGTACCTTCAGCTGCATGTGAAATGAGCCTCATGTATGAATTTGAAATGGACTGTAGGGCAGACAACTTTGAAGCAATAGAGGTCTTGCCTCAGGAGTAATGGTCCCTGAGCGGGATTTGGAGACTTCTTTAATCAAATCCCACTGAAGTCTTGTGAAGCGTGCCAAATAATTCAGCAACCTAAGTGCAAATGTTGCTGAAGCATATACATGCTTCCCAAACCTGTCCAGCGCACTAGCCTCCCTGTTAGAACAGAGGAACTTTGTTCTGCAATTTACTTTTTTGTGGCCGCCACCATACTTCTCAACCTGGAAACATCAAAAATCTGGAGAACGGCCATGAAAAATAGGTACAAATCTGTATTCTGATTAACATCTATTTTGCATACATAATTACGTAACCCCACCCACTCCACTGGAATTGTGGGATACCAACTTTCGAACACAAACTGAAGAAAAGACAACCAAAATATGAGTGCCAGAGTTCCCCTGCAGCTATTCCAATGTCCAATTACCTGACTATTTCGCCCCATTTACCATAAACACTAATGTGTGCATACAGCTTTACTTCTACAAGGATTTGGATTTTATTTTTACATTTTGCAGCACATCAATGCACAAACACTGACAGACATCTGATAAACAAAGCAATACTGTCTCACAATGAAAATAGACTTTGCATTAAAATTGCTCTGCCCTTGAAACTCACATTCATTGAAACAGCATTGAAACCTGCACCGCATCCAAAGAAAATGCATCTGGCCAGTGGTGGATAAAGATTACATTTACTTCTGAACTCAAGTGAAGTTTTAAAAACACTTTTTTTTACTTTGAAGTGCTGATCCTGGCTGTTTTCCTCCCCTTTCAGATCAATAGGGATGAGTTTGCACTCACGTGCTTCAGGCATTGCTCCAAAGCACTGGGCAACCTTTTGATTGGAGCTCTCGGTACAGCACTTAATATAATATAAGCAAGTTGGTGGGTCTTTATACTTGGTGCCGGCAGCAGCAAAATTTAAAATTGATTATGAGCTAAGCAAAGTAATTTACTCAATGCAGTTATCTGTGTTAGCTTGAAAAATAAATATTTGTATTATTTATTTTATTTTTTCTACAAGCTTGGGAGTGTGGAAGAAAAAATATTGCTATATTTTACAAAACAGAAGTAGCTCCTTTAATTACTCAGTGGAGGATTCCAGCTTGACTGCACTAACTTTGGTTACAATACAAGCTTCCCAGAAAGCAACATAGCTTTCAACCACTTTGCTGAAGAATGAGGGACAAGCTCAAAAAATAAAGGCAAATGCTTAAATTGGGACAAATTCTAAATGTCATATATATTTAGAAAGTTACTAGAATTACAAGTTTCACATTTGCAAAATCATAGGCAAAACCAAAGAATAATAAAGGACAAAGGTTGTAATTTGGGACATATTTTAAATATTGTTTGTTGTATATGTTTAGTAAGTTGCTACAGTTATAGGTTTTGCATTAGTGTGTATTTTCTAAAGATACAAAATATGATATTCAAACGTCTATCATTATCTGGTTGCTGTTGCTTCGATCCTTAACTATCTGCCAGAAAACCATAGTGTTTGAGGAACAGAACAAAAATATGAGGAAAAATCAATGAGATTCTGTGAAATCAGGGACAGATGACAGGTGTGTACACCTGTTGAGGGCTGCAGCAACTGCATTAGCTGATTTGTTGGTATGATATAGTTTTCTTTTTGGGTTATGATGAGATGACACACACTTTTTTTTCTTTTTAATCAGTAGACCCTTGGTTTGGTTCTTATTGCTTTTTAAGTTGTCATAAGCCAAGTAATAGACATTTTAAGGAGTAAACCCATTCAACAAAACATTTGTTATATGAAAATGTATTATGTTTGTGGTGCCGTTATAGTCTGTGTATATACAAGCCATACTGACTCTATTGTCTGAATTGTGTTAGATGTAGAATATGTTATTTGTTCTGTGTAGATGGATCAAATCTTTCTCTTGATTAAAGACAGTGCAGCGCTACTTCCACTGATTAAAATATACGGGAGCGGTAGTGTAATGCAAAGGATGGACTGAAATGGAACGGAAAGATATCGCAGGAGACTTCATTGCATGCAAAGAGGTTAAATGTATGTGTGCGCATTACTAATGATGTGGGCATTGAAAAGACATATCTTATTTATTTGTTTATTTATTTAAGATGGGGGCACCAAATGAGGGCCTCTAAACTGGGTCCCAAATGTTAAAGTTACACCTCTGATATACACACAACTCTGTTACACACACACACACACACACACACACACACACACACACACACACACACACACACACACACACACACACACTTTGTTCCTTACCTAATTCCCAGCAAATTCCCAAGCCAGCAGCGAAAAGGGCAGCAGATTTAATCTCAAAGCCAGCATACACAAATCAGCAGCATAAGCAAAGCCAGCATTCTTCTCTCGGCAGCACCAAAGTCAGCAGTTTCGGTCTGAAACAGCATTCTCTCGGCAACAACAGTAACTTCAGTTATTTTCAAATTCTCGGCAGCAAAGCACTTCCCGCCTGCTTGCTGCCAGCCGGAAATGATGACGTGAGCTCCTTGAGCTCAATTCTGACTGGCTAGTAGTGCTGACGGAGCTGACGTCATCACGCATGTGATGACGTCAGCTCCGTCAGCGCAAAAAAAAAAAAGGCAAAGAAATTGGAAATGAAGGGGTGCCACTCAGGAATCGTGGCACCCCTTAATTTGGACCCCAAAACTTGGTAAAAACAGAGTAACTCGAGATGGTTGGGAGGTCTGGCCGCCACTAAGACCATGGCATCTACGGGTATTGCTTTAGTTCAAAATTCCTTACCCTTAAGTGGTGCCAGGATCCTGTCTGGTCTCTTAGGGATTGTCTCAACAGAGTCAGGTTCTTCCAAACCCACCAAGAGATCAATTCAACAGGATCATCGGTGGGCGGAGTCACCCAGGAGGTAGATGGGCCAGCTCCAAAGGCTTCCAGTATTACAGATTCTTCTTGGGAAGAGTTGTTGGTAGACCAGCCAACTCTTTGCTTGAGGATCTTCAGAATGACATCGTCAGATGGCAATCTTGGGGAACCTTCCCCCTCATCAAAGTCAGTATCTTCCACAACAGACACTTGAGGAGAGTCTAAGTGCCTCCTTTTGGACCTTCTCTTCTTAAGCACTTTTTTCGGAGGATGTTTTGGAGAAGTATCAAATACCCTTCCCTGTCCCTGTAGAGGACAATGTTGAGACTCAAGGCACAAAGACAAACAAACGCGTTTGGGAAGAAGGATCTGAGAGGAGGGTGTCCTTCCTCTAGGAGCGGAGAAAACCCTCTCCACTACCTGAAAAACAGAATTCCGAGGACAGAAAGTGGTCGATGGAAACAAGAAGCCATGCTTCCAGACTGTCATCTCCCTTCGACCCGAGAACAGTCCACCCAAGGCAGAGATATATTATGCTACACTGAAGAAGGCACAATTATTATAGCCGAAACCAGTCTGGATTTGGATTATTCACTCTATGGTATGTGCTTTTTAGCACAAACACTCAATAAATTATAATAATTTCCACACCATGGTCTGCTGGTCATTGCCTTTGATGACTACTAATTTTGAGATCTGGCAGCTGCCTTACTTACAGTATTTTTTTGCTACCTGTAACAGCAGGGACATAATCTTGGAGAGTCTCAATCTGAATTTTTTTTTGACTAGCCGATGCTGACTTCAGATCCTGAGCTCCCCATTAATTCCTTCTCTTCCCAGGTGATCCATCCCAGAGGATACCCGCAAGATTTACCTTCACCAAGAGGTTCTTGTCTTTATAGATGGAAAGACCTCTAGCATCCAAGACAGCTAAATGAAAAAGAGTTATGTACTTACCATAACTTGGCATCTGTGCTATCCTATATCTTAATTCATCACCACAGGGTCTTGGATCCGACATCGGATCAGAGCTGGTAATATTCAACAGAGCGTTCCAAGGCTCTAGGTCTTCCCTCTCCCATAATGCCCTGCTGCTCTCTAATCCCCAGACAGAGTTTGCCACCACACTCCTGAGCTACACCTACCAAGGTAGAGAGAAATCCACTCCAACTTCCTCCATGATCAAACCAGGAAGGGGATGTCAGGTGGGAAATGCCATGAATGAAGACATATACATAGGATAACACAGATGCAAAGTTATGATAAGTACATAACTCTGATGTTATTCAGGTCTTCATTCATTACTACAGGGTCAGAGTTCCCAGCTACCATACATCCTGGGATCAAAGAAGGAAATGATGGAGCACTCTGGAGCCAAAAGAAGCCCTACTCCTAGAAATTATATCCAGTTTATAATGGGATATAAAGGTGTGAGGATTAGACCAAGTGGCAGCAGCACAGGCATCATCTATAGAAAGCCTTGCTACCAAAGCTGAAGAAGTCGCTGCAGATCTAGTAGAATGGGCTTTAACACAACCTGGAATCTCCAGGTGGTTCAGATTACAGACCATAGAGATGCAGCTAAATATCCATTTAGAAATGGTGACCCTGGAGACTGGAAGGCCATGAAAATTCTATGCAAGTAGAACCAAAGCTGTCGGTGAACATCCAAGGTATGAAGGATATACTCCCCCACTGTTGGAATAGTTGGGGAAGAATACTGGAAGCTGAATGCACTGACTAAGGGTCGACTCGGATGCAACCTTGGGTAAGGAGGAGGGATTCATTCTCAGAGACCCTGTCCTTGTCAAAAGTCATATAAGGAGGAGTAATGGAGAGAGCTTGCAATCCTGAAACCTTCCTAGCTGAAGTGCTAGTAACCAGAAAGGCTGTCTTCCAAGATAGAAACTTGAGATCACAGGAACTGGCAGGTTCAAAGGGGCTTCTAGTCAGAGACTGCAGAACCAATGTGAGGTCCCAAGGAGGTCCTTAATTGGAGGAGGAAGCAGAAAGACCCCTTTCATAAATGCCTTACGAACCCTAGATGAAAAGGTGGGTTCAGAGCTCTCATGAAAATTAGAAATCGTCGCCAACTGAAGCTTAACAGTAGAAATACTTGCTCCCTCTTGGAAAAGGGAGAACAAGAACAAAAGTATATCTGAAACTGAAACAGAAAACAGAAACGGGATCAAGATTCCTGCTCCTAGCCTAGATCGAAAACCTTTTCCACTTGCTGCTGTATACTTTCCTGGTAGAAGTATTTGGTAGGCTAAAATAATGTGTTTAATGGGGGATGTGAGCCTGGACTGTAATTATCACTGGAGCCTGGACTGTAATTATCACTGGACCTGGAGAAACCATGAGGTTAGGTGAAGGGTCTGAAGGCTTGGGAGAGGAAGCCCTGACGGATGGGAAATCAGATCCTGATGGGGATCTAGTATCCATGGTGGATACTTCAGGTGAGACCTGATGAAGGTAAACGAGGCCAGAAAGGGGCAATGAGGATAATGGATGTCCTCAGCCACTGGTGCTTTCTGCAGAACTTTTGACATTAAGGGTACAGGGGGTTATGCATAAATGAGACCTGGAAGCCAGTCATGGGCTAGAGCAACCCTTGGAGACTCTCCCTGAGGGGGATCAGGGCGAAATACAGTAGAGTCGATTATCCAAACTAACTGGAACCTAGGGTAGTTCAGATAATCAAACTGTAAGTGTTATCAAACATATAATTGAACCGGATTAAAAACTTCTAAAATCTTGTTTTTTTTCTGTACGCAGGAATACATTTTTCAACAATTCAGTGATTCCAGTGGACAAAAAGAATATTTTTCACACATGAGCGGTCTACAAGCTCAAAAAACATGCTCAAGCGAATACGTATAATGTTTACATATTTAGACTTTATGAATTTGTCCTACCCGAAAACTTTGGACGGCTGGTTCGGATAATTGACATTTCTGATAATCGACATTCGGATAATCGACTCTCTACTGTACCTGATGCATTTGTGGTTGACTGGAGAGGCAAAAAGGTCGCAGTACAGCTGAACCCAACAGTTGAAAATCTGTTTCGCCACTGAAGGATTGAGAGACTATTCGGGAGAACTTGAAATTGATCTGCTGAGCCTGTTGGCCAACACGTTGGAATCCCTGGGTATGTAAATTACAATAAGGAAGAACATAGCTTATTTCTACACTCTCATAGCCTCCCTGCACAATGAGTAAGAGCATGTTCCCCCTTGTTTGCTGACATTCCAGAAGACTGTCATGTTGTCTGTCTGGACAGCAATAGTCACTAGAGGGAGGCAGTCCTGGAAGGCTCTCATCTCTAGAATGTTTATATGCAACTTGGTCTCTATTGGGGATCACGTGCCTTGGACAGTCTTTCCCCGAAAATGCCCCCACCCCAGGAGGGAGGCGTCCGTGGTCACTGTGGCCGTGAGCAGAGGGTGACAAAAGGGCCTGCCTAGAGAGAGATCCTGCGACTGAAGCCACCACTGGCGGTGACGTCTGCACACAGGCATCACTTTTATGGTCACAGACAGAGGATGAGGAAGAGCTGACCATTGGACCACTGAAGTCCATTGTAACACCTACATGGGATACCTGGCCAAGAGGAACAAAAAGAATGGCCGAGGCCATGAAAGTGAGAGCCCGACTGTGGCAGGTCCAAAATCTGTGTGACCTGTTCCTCTAGCAACTGAATTCTGCGCACAGGCAAAGTTGCAATCTCCGACACAGTGTCCAACTGAACTATGAACTCCAACTTTGTGTGGGGATCAGATTGGATTTTGCCAGGCTGATGGTTATACCGAGGTAAAGGAAAAGGGGAAGAACATACTGAATCAGTCGATACCTTGAAGGTGCCATGAGGAGCCAATCGTCAAGGTATGGAAAGACCTGAACCTCTGCAGACACATGTGAGCCACTACCACTGCAATGCATTTAGTAAACACCTGGGGGGCTGTGGTGAGACCGAAGGGCAGGGCTCTGAACTGATAATGACTGGCCCCTAGCCAGAAGTGAAGAAGTCTCCTGGAACACCTGTCTATCTTGATGTGATAGCGGGCATCCTGGAGATCTACTGAGCACTTCCAATCGTCCCTGAGTAAGAAAGGGCATGAAATAACCACTGGAAACGATGTTTAACACGCACTGATCGGAAGTGATTTTTTGTCCAGTCTAGTGGGTGCAGGGAAATGCAACTCCCAACTGCCTCCAGGGCACGGAGCTGGGCAACACTTTAGGAGCGCTGGTAGGGGTGCTCAAAGAAGGATTCCTTGGAGCCCTGATTTTGCGGAACCCCCTGCCATGACGGTGTGATCGTCCACTGACCCCCCCCCCCCCTCTGGAATAGGATTCGTCAGGAGCTTCCAGAAAGAGAGACTGCACCTTATGGAACCACATCTTTCTGGTTCCCCACTGGGTCTTTGAGAAGGACCTTTGGGGGGCCGAAAGCTTGATTCCTACCACAGAGAGTCTTCTTTTCCTGCTCGCTGGGGGGGGGGTCAAAGTATCCTTTACGGAGGATTCAAAGAGAGTGGAAGCCCCAAAGGGGGCTTAAGTAAATGATGCCTTAAAGGGTTCTGCAAACCTACACAAGTGTAGCCAGGCATGACGCCGCAAGGCAATGCTTGTGCCAGCAGCTTGGGAGGTAGCCTCTGCAGCATTGGAGATTAGCCTCATTGAGGAATTTGCAAGAGAGGTCAGAGTGGCAAGCTTGGGAGACACCTGCTTGAGGTTCTCTGCCAGCAATGACTCTGCAAGGGAGGTGGAGAGCTCTTGAATCAAATCCCTCTGGAAGCAGATAAAATGTGCCAAATAGTTAGTCGCCCTCAATCTAAAAGTAGCTGAGATGTGTACCTGCTTCCCAAAATGGTCTATCGCCTGAGACTCCTTGTTTGGGGGCATGACCATGTAACTCTGCTCTGCTAGCTCCTTCTTTGTGGCAGTGGCAACCACAATGGCATTGAGTGGTACTCCTTTGCTCCAGAACTGACAGTTCGCAGAGGGACTAAGGAATTTATCAGTCCTCTTTGGAATAAGCTCCACTGTGTCCAGTTCCTTCCAGGCCCTGCTGGCAACCTGATTCACTAACTCATCAGCAGGGGGGGGACACCCATGAAGTAGACAGGCCTGTCCCGAAGGCCTTCAGAGCTACGGACTCCTCTGAAGACGGGGGTTGGGGAGACCATCTGCCCTTTTGTTTCAGGAACTCAAGGATGTCTCCAAAGAAGTCATCAGGTGGAGATCTGGGGGACCCATCTCCTTCCTCAAGGTCTATATCCTCGGTGTGAGACTCCGCATGGGATTCCTATTGCCTCCTTTTGCACTTTCTCTTATGATGAACTGCCTCTGCTGGGGGCTACGAGGAGTACTCCGAAGAAACAGGGACTCCCAGAGGGGAGGAAAGCCCCTGAAGGTTTGATTGGGAGAGCTGACCTAGAGACAGGATGTGAGGCCTCACCAGCCGAGGTAGAGAGAAAGGCTGGGAGAGACCTACAGGTGCATTAAAGGAAACTCCAGACCTGGAGAATGTCCTCTCTACCACCCGGAAGGCCAAAAGGCTGGAAGCATGCCCATGCCCCACATCCAAGGGAGAAGCCCCCCAAGAAAGGAAGAACGCATCTGGAAACATCCCCTAACCCCCAGATGATACCGGACTGGACCTACTGAAAGCCAAAGTGCCGAGAGGAAAGGATCGGTCCAAAAAATGGCAGCAGACCCCCCCAGCCCCATGGAGCAGACGTCAACCACTCCGGCACAGAGCTCACCCTGCTCTAAGGGAGGAGGAACAGAATAAGCCAAGGACCCCAATGGGGATGAGAAAGGGAGAATACTCGGCCTCGTCTGAATCTGGCAGCAAACATCCTGGCCCCTAGAATCCAAACCCAAAGGGGTTGGATGAGGAGAACAAGAAGCTGGGGGGAAGAGGTTCTCCTGGCTGGATGGGCAGGAGAAGCCAGGAGACCCAACTCTATCTGGGCCTTGAGAAAACTCTTCATCATCCTGTTCCTCTCTGAGGACAGAAGACACCTACAAGATATAGAGGAGGAACAGGAGTGGGTGGACTTGGAAGACCTCCTTGACCTACTGCCAAGCTCCTGGGAACGGATCAGATGTCTAGGAGCTGACTGTGATCTCTGTTTGGAGGTGGAAAGGATTGCAGGCTCCTCCAACATTATGATCGGATTCGATGACCATGTTGGATCTGAAGGCTTAATTGGCTCAGTGGACAGATTCGACAAACCAGTCGGATCCAAGGCTGGCTCCACCTTGGCTGGATCCGAAGGCCTCTGATCCAGAGAGGGCCTGAATATGACTGAAAACTCTGCTGCTCTTGGCTCTGAAGACCTCGGATCCGAGGCAGACCGATCTGGGATCAGATACAGGGACGTGGGATCTGACAACCACAGTTTCTTGGCGGGAACTGGATGAAAAGGGATGTTTCTCTTCGGGCGGGTACAGGAAGTCTTTGAGGGGAAATGAAAGGACCCCCTTTCACCAAACCCTTTAGAAGTAACTTGTTGCGGCATTCCGCTAAGGCCCTGGGGTTAAATGCAGCACAAAGGTCACACTCAACCTCCAGGTGCGGAGTGTCCAAGCAATAAACGGACTCCTCATGCATATCGGAATAAATAATTTTCAGATTACACAAGGAGCACTTTTTAAACCCAGCAGGCCTATCAGACATTGTAACACACTGCAACTACTAATAATGTTACAGCAACTATTCGAATAAAGCCCTAATGGCTGAAAGAAGAAAAAAGGGCACCAAAGCCCATGTACACACACAACTAGTCTAACTAAACTAATGGGGGGGGGGTGTCTACTCCATAAAAAGCTATAAAACTTTAAAACTAGACTACACTAAACTAGAAAACTACCAAACTAAGAAAGATAATAAAGGTTGAAAACTTTTTACTTAACCAACCAGAGCCAGAGGAATGTCTCTCCACAGGAAGCACTGCAAACTCGATCTGAGGATTAGACAGCAGCAGGGCATTATGGGAGAGGGAGGAACCGCAGACTTGGATCCATCTGTTGAATACTGCCGGCTTGGATCTGATGCCGGATCCAAGACCCTGTGCTGATGAATGAAGACATGGATAACATCAGATCACTCCAGTAATCTTGGAACAATGGAAAGGATCACAACTTACATCAATCTACGAAAAAAAAAGTTGTCTTACCGTAACATTCCATCTGTGTTGTAAATCTTTATTCATTCATTACTGATAGGACTTTGGTTCCATCCTTGGAACTGGCAAAGCCGTTACCAAGCTGGTGCCAGCCAAAAACTCTCAGCTAGGATGTACCCACAATGCCCCTCTCATAGTCTCTTCAGATTGAGTTTGCCCACCATTATAGTATAGAATTAATAATTGTGATAGTAGAAAGCTCTGTCTGAGCAGATACCGTAACTAATAGGGAAATCCTAAAGTCCATCAGGAGTCCAGGCAGGGGGAAGGAGGGCGGGAAGTAATGAATGAATAAAGATCTACAACACAGATGGAACATTAATCTGATGTTGTAAATCCTTATTCATTCCTTACTGATAGGACCGAGTCCCCAGTTACTTGAGTCCTGGGTGGCCTTAAGGAAGGACATTCCTTAGCACCACAGAACCAAAAGATGCTTGTCCCCTGGAGGCCAAATCCAATTTGTAATGAGTGATAAAAGGAATGAGGTCTTGCTCAAGTGGCTGCTGCGCAGATATCATCCATAGAGGCTCTGGAATGAAAAAACACTAAAGTAGCCATCGATCTAGTAGAGTGAGCCTTTATTTTGGAATGTAAGGGCACTTTGTTCTGATGGTAGATGAAAGTAATGGCGTTTCTGAGCCAAGAACACAGCCATTTTGGAAACAGGCTTACCCAATCTGGGTCCTGCAAAGGCCACAAACAATTGATCTGTTTTTCTGAAAGATTTAGTTTTGTCCAAGTAGAAACGAACTTGCTTATGAACATCGAGGGTATGCAAAAGGTATTCCCCTCTATTTGAATGGTGAGGAAAGAAAACCGGTAGGTCAATAGATTGATTAATGGAAAACCAGAAATGACCTTGGGCAAAAAAAAGGAAAAATCAAATAAGGTCTCTTGACACTCAAGGCCTGCAACTCAGATACTCTTCTCGCTGAGGTAAGGGCTACTAGAAGTATAGTTTTTCAAGACAAAAATTTTATACCACAGGAGTTAGAGGGCTCGAAGGGAGGACTTGTTAATGACTGAAGCACCAAAGAACATTCCTATGGCTCTATATGGCTTGACTGGAGGTTTAATATGTAATACTCCTTTCATGAAGGTTTTGCACAGTCGGTGTGGCATAACAGATGAATTGTCAATTCTATTGTGAAAATTTGCAATAGCTGCTAAATGCACTGTAATTGTCGATGCTGAAGCTCCTGCGTGCAATAGGGTAGTCGGGTATTGTAGGATCTTCTGAACAGGCAAGGAAAAGGGGTCTATGTTATGTTCTCTGGCCATCTAGAGAACCTAATCTACTTACTAGATTTTTCCTGCTGGAAGGTTTGTGCGAAGCCAGAAGAATCTCGCAAACAGGGGATGAAATATCAGGTAGCCTGCCAATCATCAGAAGTGGAGAAACAAAGCTGTGAGCTTGAGGCTGTGAAGATTGGGGTGAATCAGTCCCTGAGGATGAGAGAGCAGACCTTGGGGATTGATCAGAGATCCACGGGCTGTTAATCAGATGAGGCCACAGGAAAGGAAACCAGACTTGACAGCACCAATAAGGGGCAATGAATATCACTCTGCTTCTTAACCTTTGAGCTTTCTGGAGGAATCTCGGGATGAAGGGAAATGGGGGAAAGGCATACAGCAGACTCGTGGGCCAATCGTGCGTCAGAGCATCCCTTGGTGACTCCCACTGAGGGGGGGATCAGGGCAAAATAGCTTCTGCATTTCTTGTTTAGGGGAGAAGCAAACAGGTCGCAGCAAGGCCTGCCCCAACGGCAGAAGATCTGATCCGCTATTGTAGTATTGAGGGACCACTCGTGAGGCATCAAAATGTTCCTACTCAGATCGTCCGCAATAAGATTGGAACTCCCGGGAATGTGCGTTACTATGAGAAAGTAGTTGGAAGCCATCGCCCAATGCCAAATTCTCATGACTTCCTGACACAGGGGGTAAGATCTGGTTCCGCATTGTTTGTTGATGTACCAGACAACTGACATGTTGCCCGACTGAATTGCAATGGTCCCCGAAGGAAGGGATGTGTGGAACACTTGCAACGCTAAGAGAACTGCCTCAATTCTAGGACATGTATGTGCAAATTGGCCTCCATGGGGGACCAGGTGCCTTGGACTGTCTTTCCCTGGAAAAGCCCCCCACCCCAAGTGTCCGTGGTCACCGTGGCCCTGGGCTGGGGAAGGCAGAACAGTCAACACCAAAGATTTGTTTCTGGCTTCGTCCACCATAGCATTTCTTTCTTGCAAAGGTTTGTAAGGCGTATCATGTGGTCGAGTGGGTGGGTTCAGATCAACCATTGTGATGAAAGGTAATAGTCTCATGTGCAACCACGCCAGTGGTACTAAAAAAAGAAGTTATGTACTCACCATAACGTTCTGAGTAGGTAAACTTCATTTGTCAGCAACCTGTGGGTTTCGGATCTGATAAGGATTCGAGCCTGGAGCATACCAAGCAAAAGATCCAAGCTCCTCCCCCTACCTATACTACACTGCAACCTCCTTCCAATCCTTAGATCGAGTTTGCCACTCCACACGTGACACCAACAAACTAACCTGAGACCCCTGAACCAACGACAAAACCTCCAGCTGTTGAACTCTGAACATCGAGCTCAGCAAAAATAAGCACCAAGGTAAGGGGGAAGGAGGTAGGGACGGTTGCTGACAAATGAAGTTTACCTACTCAGATGGAACGTTATGGTGACTACATAACTTCTTTATCTGAAGTAGTTAACTTCATGTGATCAGCAACCTGTAGGACAGAGTCCCCAGCTACCAGAAATCTTGGGAGGCCCTTAAGGGGGGATATTCCAGAGCACTGCAGAGCCAAAGGAAGCCCTTCCTTTAGACACCAAATCCAGTTTATAAGGAGTAATAAAGGTGTGAGAGGACACCCAGGTAGCTGCTGAGCAAATGTCATCCAGAGAAACTCTAGACCAGAATGCTGCAGACGTTGCCATAGAACGTGTAGAATGAGTATGAACTCCTACTGGTTCTGGTAAGCCAAGCTCTCTATATGCTTGTACGATACAAAGGGAAATCCACCTAGCAAGAGTCACCCTTGAAAATGGTTTCCCTTAAAAAGGCTTAGCAAAGGAAACAAAAAGTTGATCAGATTTACAAAAGATCACCGTCCTGTGCAAATAAAAATGTAACTGCCTGTGAACATCCAGCAAATGAAGTTTGTATTCCCCTGTGTTCTGAAAATTAGGGGAAAAGACAGGCAAATCAATAGATTGATTAATGTTTGTCTCAGAAGCAACTTTAGGGAGAAAAGACGGATTAGTAATGAGAGAGACCCTGTCCTTATGAAACACAAGATATGGGGGTTTCACACAAAGAGCCTGAAGCTCTGACACTCTCCTGGCTGAAGTTATAGCTACCAGAAAAGCCGTCTTCCATGACAAAAATTTTAATTCAAATGATGCCAAGGGCTCAAAAGGAGGCGCAACTAAGGCCTGAAGAACTGCAGTCAGATCCCACGGTGGGGACGGATTCTTAATAGGAGATCTCAGAAGAAAAGTGCCTTTCAAAAAG
Organism: Protopterus annectens; assembly: GCF_019279795.1. Classification (NCBI taxonomy): domain Eukaryota; kingdom Metazoa; phylum Chordata; order Ceratodontiformes; family Protopteridae; genus Protopterus; species Protopterus annectens. The sequence continues at coordinate 776,327,635 of NC_056725.1, read as the reverse complement.
GTCTTACAAATTCTGGCAGCAGCGAGAGAGCCTAAATTGTCCCCTACATGGAAATGAGATATAGCCACCAGCTAGACCTTCACTGTGGAAGAGCTGGCTCCTTGCTGGAAGATACGAGACAAAAAGTCTAATACCGCTGGGATCGGAGCGGTAAAAGGATCTAGATTTCTCTGTGAAGCCCAAATGGAGAAGTGTCTCCATTTGCTACAGTAAATTTTCCTGGTAGAGGATTTATGTGCCGCAACCAAGATAGATTTAACAGGAGAAGAGATACTGGGAGTCCTAGCAACTAGTGGAACTGGAGCAGCCAAGCAGTGAGCTTTAGGCTGTCCAGATTCGGAGGAAGCATTCCCGAGGGATGATGAATCAGATCCGGAACGGGATCCAAGGTGGAGCTATGAGATGAGACCGTAGGCAGGGTAACCAGACTTGACGAGGCCAGAATGGAGCTATGAGGGATCAATCTGCTCCCCAACCGGCGAGCTTTCTGTAAGAATTTTATCATGAGCGGGAGCGGGGGATACGCATAAAGAAGACTGGGTGGCCAAACATGGACAAGAGCATCTCTGGGGGCTTCCCCCGTCAAGGGGATTAGAGCGAAAAACTCACTGCACTTCGCGTTGGATGGCGATGCGAAGAGATCGCAGCAAGGCTGATCCCACTTGAGGAAGACATGTTCCGCTACACAAGGGTTCAGAGACCACTCTTAGGGAGAAAGGATTGTTCTGTTCAATTTATCCGCCAAGATGTTGAACCGACCCGGAATATATGTTGCTATCAGAAAGCGGTTGGTGGAGATCGCCCATTCCCAGACTCTCATGGCTTCCCGATAAAGGGGATACGATTTGGTTCCCCTGTTTGTTGATATACCAGACCACCGACATATTGTCTGACTGGATCGCAATAGTTCCCAGGGGAAGATAAGCATGAAGGGCCTGCAACGCTAAAAGGACCGCTCTCATCTCTATAACATTTATATGCAGAACGGTCTCGCTTTGAGTCCACGTGCCTTGAACAGTCCTGCCCGAACAGTGCCCCCCACCCTAGGCGGGAGGTGTCTGTGGTCACTGTGGCTTGGGGTTGGGGCGCAATAAAGGGACGTCCCTCCTGTAAATTCCGGGATTGGAGCCACTGCGTGAGAGAATTTCTGCACACTCTGCTCAGAGGGTTCGGAAAATCTAGAGGTTGATGAAGAATCGACCACTGAACTTGCAACGTCCACTGTAGAATTCTTATATGCAGACGAGCACAAGGGATCATGTTGATAGCTGCTGCCATGGACCCTATGGCTCTCAGGACAAATTCTGCAGGGGGTACAGGGGACTGCAGAAGTGCTAATACATGAAGTGCCAGGCTATGTAGTCTGTATGGGGTTAAGAATGCCCTGACCAGAAGAGAATCTATTCTCGCCCCTATGAACTCTAACACTTGAACAGGTTGAAAGGAAGACTTACTGAGATTTATGGTAATCCTTAGCCGAGGTAATATCTGGAGAAAGAAATCTCTGGCTAGTAAGAATAGATGCCTGGTGGGGGTGGTGAGGAGCCAGTCGTCCAGGTACGGGAAGACCTGAATGCCCTGAAGTCTCAGGTGGGCCTCTACAACTGTCATGACCTTGGTGAACACCCTGGGGGCTGTGGTTAGACCGAAGGGTAGGACCCTGAATTGATAATAAGCGGAGGAGCCTCCTTGATCGTCTGTCTATCAGAATATGATAGTACACATCCTTGAGGTCTATCGAGCACAACCAGTCTTCCTCCTGCAGGAAGGGCAGGATGGATTGAAGCATGACCACCCGGAACGTTTCCTTGGCAACAAACAGATTCATTGTTGATAGGTCGAGAATCGGCCTTAGGTCCCCCATCTTTTTTGGCACCAAAAAGAACCTGGAATAGATGCCTGATCCGGACTGGTCTGGGGGCACCTGCTGGATGTTCTTTTTTCTAGCAGCTTTTGTATTTCCAAGGCCGCAGCCTCCCTCTGAGTGGGTGGGACGTCCAGGAGGCGCCTTGTGTAAGGGGGCTTGTTTATGAAGGGAATAGAATAGCCTCTGGATATTATTCGAAGCACACAGCGATCTGTTGTGATAGACTCCCATTGGGCTAGGTGCATCGAAAAACACCCCCCGACTGCCTCCAGATAGGAGCATTCAGGCAACCCCTCAGGGTTACTGTGTGGGTCGATCTGAAAAAGGTTCCCATGACCCGAAGTTCTTCGGCCCCCCCCTCTGCCTCTGGGCCGGCGTCCACCTTGTCCCCCTCTGCCTCTGGGGGAGAAGGAGGAGTCCTGAACGTTCCGGGACTGCTGAGTTTTCTGAAACCACAGCTACCTTTGCCCTCGCTGGTTCCTGGAAAAGGATCTTTGAGGGTTAGAGAAGCGGATCCCGACAGCTGACAGCTTTTCCCATCTTTCTCGCTCTGGACAAGCGTATCGCGGACAGTCTTCCTGAACTGGGTCGAACCGTCAAAGGGTGCTTTAGCGATGGACTCCTTGAAGGGTTCCGAGAAATCGCAAAGACGGAGCCAGGTGTGACGCCTTATGGCGATGCCGGACCCGCTAGCCCTAGCGGCTCCCTCGGTGGCATGAGAGATTAAATGCATGGACGTATTGGACACAGACCTGAGTGGCCATACGAGCTGAGAAGGTCCATTTATCCTCGGCCGACATGGACTCTGGGGGAAACTCAGCGTACTCTTTCACGAGGTCCGGCTGCAGTCGAATTAAGTGGGCCAAGTAATTCAGCGCCCTTATAGTAAAGGTAGCTGAAGCAAAAGTCCGCTTTCCAAGACGGTCCATAGCCCCGGACTCCTTGTCTGGGGGATGGACCAAGGAACTTGCTTGGGCGATTTCCTTTTTGTGGCCGATGCCACCACCATGGCATCAACCGGGGAACATTTGTTCCAAGAATCTCTATCTGCCGGTGGGCTCAATATTTTGTCGGGCCTTTTGGGTATTGGCTCCACAGTGTCCGGTTCCTTCCAAGCTCTAGCGGTAATAAGGTCCACCAGAGGGTCGGCGGGGGGGGGGGGGACACCCAAGTGGTAGATGGACCTGTGTCGAACACCTCCAGGAATACCGACTTGTCAGAGGAAGGTTTCTGTCCAGACCCCCCCCCCCCGGCGAAGGATTTCCATAATGTCTCCAAAGGAGACATCTTCGGGGAGTGATTTGGGGGAACCTTCCCCTTCCTCCAAGTCGGTATCCTCAGTGAGGGACTCGGGAGAGTCCAAGTGCTTCCTTTTACACTGGCGTTTGTGAGGGACCACCTCGGGTGGGGTCTCCAGGGAAGGCTCACAAATGGTTTTGTGTTCCTCCAAGGGAACTGGCTGGGGCGCATGGGGGGACTGGATGACGGAAGACAAGCCTAGTTGGGAGGGAGCAGGGATGGACCCCCACGGACAGAGTGAGGGGTCTCGATTCTTCAGAGAGAACCCGCTCCACAACGAATGCAGTGGGAGAACCGGCCTCCCTGAAACTGGTGGTTAGGGTAGCCAAGACCCTCGGATCCGACAAAGGGATCGAAGCCAAAGTTGGAATGGCCGGACCCAAAGGGACGGTATATGCCCCTACCACAACGGAGCCGATGACACACTCATCCCCTCGGATCAGACGCCCATCTCTTGGCTCCGAGAGCTCGGGTCCGAAAGCATATCCGACAGACTCGAGGGCATGGCCGGCATCGAGGCTGAAGGTACCATCGGCGCCGACTCCCTGACTCCTCGGATCCATAGACTCCGATATCCGATGGTGGATCGGAGAAGTAATTATCTGGGTGAAAAACGGAGCCGAACTCCCTGCACCGGAAGGGGGGGGAGCCAGCAACACCCCCATCTGCAGTTGAGTTTGTAGAAACCTTCGCATCATCTGATCAATGTCTGCTTCAGAGATGTTCCGAGTCGATCTAGAGGATGCCACCGACGCCGGCTGGGAGAGCCGATGTGAAGACGACCACGAGGGTAGTCTAGCCTCTTCCTCCGGCTCCTGAGAAAAACGTGGTGAACGGAGCTGAGGAGAGGATGGCCTGGTAACTTTCACAGGAGACAAAATCATCTTAGCAGGAGGGGCCATTGGATCCAACCCGGCCTGGTGCTTGCGGCCCTTCTCTCTATCTTTATCTTTTTCTTTCTCTGAATGTCTCTCTGTCTCCCTGTGTTTTTCTTTTATTGTCTCTTTCTTGGCCTCTCTCTCTCCCTGTGGTATGGTGGGAGGGTGAGTCCCAGACAGGGGAGGAGGGCCTGAAGGCTGGACAGCCACAGCTGTGGCTGGTGAAAAAGCAGGAGAGGCAGAAGTTGATTCTGCGGGTAGAAGACCCACCAGAATTAATTTGTTCCTGCAATCCCGCAGGGCTCGGGGGTTGAAGGCCACTCAGATTTTGCAGCCGGATGACAAATGGGACACCCCCAAGCAAACTACACACAGAGTGTGACCGTCGGCTGGTGACAGCTTGTGGCCACCCTCTGAGCACTTAGAGAAAGCCACTTTCTGACTTTCCGACATATTAACGGAACACACACACACACACACACACACACACACACACACACACACACACACACACACACACACACTCTACGGGTGGGAAGGGGGGGCCTACCTTAACAGAAAGTTGACAACTTTCAAACTACAAAAAAACTATAACTAGCGATGACGGAAACCCTTAGTGAGGGATAAACTAAAAATTATTACTAAAAAAATCAAAAGGGCACAAACAGACCAAAATTTTCGAAAAACCCTATCAAACTTGCCTGGAGCTCAAAAAAATCCCGTGCTGGTGAAGCTGCGGCAAACGAGATCTGAGGATTGGAAGGAGGTTGCAGTGTAGTATGGGTTGGGGGGAGGAACTTGGACCTCGGATCTTTTGCTTGGTATGCTGCCGGCTCGGATCCGAAACCCACAGGTTGCTGATCAAATGAAGTTAACTACTTCAGAAAGAAGTTATGTACTCACCACAACGTCCCATGTTTGTAGTCCATCTCATCCTTCATTCTTACATATGGCATTGGAGCCGATCCTCGGCTCTGACTCAGCCTATTTACAAGCTGGAAGACTTCTGGTTGGCTCGTGGCTAGGTAGGTATTCCATGGTGCACCAGTACAACCCCCAGATCTTGTTTGCTGCTAACTAGAAGAAATAATAACACACAGAAAAAAAGCCAATACTAAAAGGTCTCCATAAATAATGAAATTAACCTTTTTCTGTCTCCAGGTACTTCCAGGATGGGGGCAGGAGGGCGGGTTGTTAAGAATGAAGGGTGAGATGGACTACAAACATGGAACATTATGGTGAGTACATAACATGTTTATGTTCTTTAGTCCTATCTCACCTTCATTCTTACATATGGGACAGCGTCCCTTAGCGCATTACTCTTAGGTGGCTCAAGGAAAAACACTCCCGAGTACTGTGGGACCAAAAGATGCTCTACCCCTGGACATTAAATGCAATTTGTAATGAGTAATAAAAGTGTGAGGGGTAGCCCACGTAGCTGCTGCAGAAATGTTATCAAGTGGGACCCTGGCTTGAAAGGCTGCAGAAGTAGACAGATCTGGTAGAATGAACCTTGATTTTAAAGGGTAAAGGTCTACCCTCAGAATTGTAAACAAACTATACAGCTAGAAATCCAATTTGAGAGTGTCACTTTGGAAACTGGTAAGCCCAACCTGGATTCGAAAAAAAAAATTAATAATTGACCTAATTTTCTGATGCCTTTAGTCCGGTGCAAATAAAAACATAATTGTCTATGGACATCCAGCTGGGGAAACCTGTACTCATCTGCGCTGGAGTGATTTGAAAAGAAAACCGGAAGTTCTATGGATTGATTCAAAGTGGCATGGGAACAAACCTTGGGAACAAAGGAGGGATTAGTACGAAGGGACACCCTGTCTTTGTGAAAAATCAGATAAGGCGGTTTAACAGACAACGCTTGCAACTCTGACACCCGTCTGGCTGACGTGATAGCCACCAAAAACTTTGTCTTCCAAGACAAAAATTTCAAAGAGGATGAATGAGAAGGCTCAAAGGGCGGAGGTGTTAATTTAGATAACATAAAATTTAAATCCCATGAGGCCACAGGTTCTTGAACAGGTGGTCTTAAAGTGGCACTTTTAAGGAAGGTTTTGCACAGCTTATGTGACATCAAGTTAGAATCTGGAAAAAAACCTAGATAAAAATTTGAAATCTCTGCCAATTGAACCCTGACAGAGGCAGCCGCAGATCCTTGGTGAAAAAGCTCAAAAAGAAATTCCAAAACCACTGAAATGGAGGCAGTGTAGGGGTCAACATCCACTTTCTCTGCCCAGAAAGAGAATTTTCTCCATTTACTGGAATATAGTCTCCTAGTGGAAGATTTATGAGAAGACGTAAGGATATGAGTCACTGATGGTGAGAAGTCGTGAAGCCTGACAAGGGATGGAACTGGAGCAGCCACGCTGTCAAACTGAGGGTGTGTAAAGAGAGGTGAAGTGAACCTGACATGTGAGTCAACAGGTCTGGAACTGGTCCAGAATCCAAGGAATGTCTAGGAGAAGAGGCCCGAAGAAGGGGAACCAAACCGGACGTGGCCAGTAAGGAGCAATGAGGATCATTTTGCTTCCCAGCCGTTTCGCTTTCTGCATATCCTTGGGAATGAGAGGAAAGAGAGCAAAAGCATACAGGAGACCCAGGGGCTAATAGTGAACAAGTGCGTCTCTCGGGGACTCCCCCGGAGGGGAGATGAGGAAGAAGTAGCTGCTGCATTTGGCAATGATTGGGCTGGCAAAGAGATCGCAGGAAGGCTGTCCCCATCTGCGGAAAATCTGTTCCACTGTTTCCTGTTTCAGAGACCACTCATGAGGCATCATGATTGCCCGGCTGAGCTTTTCTTCTATCACGTTGGTCATCCCTAGAATGTGCATTGCCACCAGCAAACACTGGGAAGATATCGCCCATTTCCAAACTTGCATGGCCTTTCGACAGAGTGGGTAAGATGTGGTTCCTCCCTGTTTGTTGATATACCATACTACCGACATGCTGTCTGATTGTATTGCAATAATCCCCAGAGGAAGAAGGTCGTGAAGTGCTTCTAACGCTAGGAGCACCGCCATCATCTGTCAAACGATGATATGTACGTGATCGTCGTGATCCTGCCATGCGCCTTGGACAGTCCTGCCTAGATAATGCCCCCCCATCTGTGAGGCATCCGTGGTCACAGTGGCAACGAGTTGGCAAGGAACAAATGAAGCGCCCGTGGTCAGCTGATTGGGTAATGTCCACCAAAGGAGGTCCTTCTTGCAAGATTCTGTCAGCAGAATGTGATGGGATGATGGAAGGTGATAAAAGGACCACTGGGACGACAGAAGCCACTGAAGAATACTCATGTATAACCTGGCTAGTGGCACTAATAGTCTGGTGGAAGCCATGGTCCCTAGGAGCTGCAGAATAATCTTGGCTTTGACCTGTCGTAAGGAGAGAAGACGCTGAATTTGAAGAACCAGGTTCTGTGCCCTTTCGGCAGGAAGACGAGCCACCATGTTTACTGTGTCTATTTCTGCGCCTATAAAAATCACAGATTGAGAGGGTAATAAGGCAGATTTTCCCCAATTTATAGAAATTCCCAGCTGGGCACAAAGCTGAATAGCGTCCCTGTTCTGAAGGAGTAAATGCCTGGTGGGGGTGGTCAGGAGCCAGTCGTCCAAATACGGAAACACCTGGAATCCTCGCCATCTCAGGTGAGCTGTCACTACTGCCATACATTTGATAAACACCCTGGGGGCTGTGGTGAAACCAAAAAGCAGAGCATGGAACTGGTAATGACTGGCTCCCAGCCGGAAGTGTAGATGACCCGTTGACGCCCTGTCCAGTTTTATGTGGTAGTAGGCGTCTTGGAGATCTACTGGGCACATCCAATTGTCTTTCCCCAACAACGAGAGTATAGACTGCAGTGTTACCATCCAGAACGTGTCCTTCTTTACTGATTCGTTCAATCTGCTGAGGTCCAGAATGGGCCTCCAGTTCCCTGTACATTTTAGTACTAAAAAGAATCTGGTGTAAATTCCGGATCCTATTTGGACTGCTGGGACGGGTTGGATGACTCTCTTTGACAGCAACTTGTTGACCTCCACAGTTGTCTGATCCCTGTGATTGGGTGGAACATCTGGGATCTTCTTGGGAACAAAAGGGGGAAGAGAAAAGGGTATGACATAACCTCTGGTAATAATTCTTTGTACCTACTTGTTCTGAGTGATACTTAACCAGGCTTCTGGATACAAAGAAATGCGACCCCTGACCGGCCTCAGAGAAGCACAGTCGGGCCCCACATCAGTAACGCTGGTAAGGCCGGCCCCGAAAGGAATCGCAACTTCCCTGGTTTTGTGGACCGCCCCTGCCTCTAGGGCAACGTCAACCATTTCCTCCTCCTTCTCTACCTCTGAAGGAGGAGTCACCCTGTGCCTCCTGGAAAAACCTCTGGGACTTCATGAACCACATCTTACTGCCCCCCTCTGACTCTTAGGTATGGTCTATAGGGAACAGTAAAACGTACTCCCACGGCAGAGAGTGTTATTCCTTCTTGCTTGCACTGGGTTAGAATGTCCTTTACCTTGGATCCAAACAATGAGGAACCGAAAGGGGCATTGGTAAAGGTAGACAAACGGTTCTGCAAAGTTACACAAATGCATCCAGGAATATGACGCCTTAGGGAAATTCCTGAACCCGCTGCTCTACTCTCTCCATTGGCTGCATATGAAATAAGCCGCATGGAAGAGCTGACGATAGAGTTTAAGGTGGACAACTGGGCAAAAACTTTGTCAGGGACTCCCTCAGTATATGTACCTTGTAAAGAGTCTCCTAACTTTTTAAGGAGATCTCTCTGAAGCCTCGTAAATTGAGTAAGGTAATTCAGCGATCTAAGGGTAAATGCCGCTGAAGAAAAGATATGCTTCCAGTATCTGACCATCATTCGAGACTCCTTATTTGGCAGATGAACAGAGGTCATCTCAGCTAGCTCCTTCTTAGTGGCTGCCGCAACCACCATGGCATGTACAGGAACACCTTTAGACAAAAAAATCTTTTCCTGGAGGGGCAGAAAGAAACCTGTTCAGTCTCCTGAGGACTGGCTCCACGGTATCAGGAGTATCCCACACCTTTTGACTAAATAAATCCATCAGTTCGTCTAAGGGTGGAGACACCCAAGAGGCAGAAGGTTGAGACCCGAAAGCCTTCAGGTACACAGACTGCTCATCAGAAGGGGTAACAGTGGGCTAGCTGCACCTCTGTTTAAGGATTTCCAGGATGTCTACGAAGGAGACATCAGAAGACGACTTGGGGGACCCTTCCGACTCCTTGAGGTCAGTGTCAGATGCCAAAGACTCATCCTGGGAGTCGACATGCTTCCTCTTAGAAGTCCTCTTCTGTGGGGGCTCCTCAGAAGGACATTCCGGGGAGGTTTCAGAAAAGTGGGGGCCATCAGCCAGTGGCTCCTAAGACTGAGGATCTATGCTGTCACCGGAGGGAGTAGGAGCGGAGACAGAAGTAGGTGCTTTAGGGGAAAGAGTGCCAGTACCTCTGGTAGGAGCTGACGATCGAGACAACACACTCCTCATCATCTCGAATGCCAACCTCTCCTGCTCCGAGGACCTCCCCAGCTTCGAGGAGACCGAGGATGTCGTCGGCTCCAGAGGCACTGGCTCAGAGATAGACGTACGGTCTGAACTCACCTTAGCTGATGTGCCAATAGGAAGACACGGAACCGAAGAAGTTTGGTTCCAAGCATCCCTGTCGGGGCCGACCGGTGAACTTCGGCCCCTAGACACTACGGACGGCACCATAAGTGTTGGAGCAGAACTTGGCTCCGAAACAGTCACAGGAGGAGCTGGAGCCGAAGTTTTCACCAGTGGTACCAAGCACTCCGGCTCCGAAAGACCAGCATGGCTCGGAGGAGGAATGATCACAGAAGGTTGAACGGACTCGAGTGGCTCCGGAACAGACTGGGTCGGAGCCAACAACAATATAGACAAAGTAAACTACTTCAAAAGTCTCAGCACTACCCTCTCCACATCTTCTTCCTATAAACTCCTGGAAGACCTGGATGACAGAGTAGGAGATAAGGATCTCTGAGGTACAGAAGACTTCAATAACAAGGAGGCCAGTAGATATGCCCACAGCAGACAAGGTCTTTCTGTCCTACTCACTATGTGATAGCGTGTCTCTTACTTTGGGACCAAAGAGGGAAGATTCGTCAACAGGCGCATTGACAAAGGAAGATTTAAAGGGGTCCACAAAATCACACAAACACATCCAAGCATGCAGTCTCATGATGATGCCCGATGCAGCTGCTCAAGCTGCCCTCTCTGTAGTGTGAGAGCTAAAGCGCATTGAGGAGTTCAAGATGGATTCCAGGTAGTTAGCTGAGAGGGAACAGTATCACACATCTCCTCTGGCAGTACCCCCACCAAAGAGGCAGATATTTCTGAGCTTAGGTCTCTTTGGAGGTGAGTAAAGTGTGCCAGGTATTTCAGCGACCAAATGGCAAATGTCACTGAAGCGTAGGCCCGCTTCCCCAGTCTGTCCATAGCCCGAGACTCCCTGTTCAGAGGCTGAACAGTGGAACTATCTTCTGCCAGTTCTCTCTTGGTGGCCGCCGCCATGACCATGGAATCCGCTACCACTTGGGTTGGTCTTCAGAAGTGGATAAAATTTACCTGGCCTCAGGGGGACAGTTTTTATGTTGTCAATGGCCATCCAGGCACTCTGCACAATAAATTTAATGAGCTCATCCGCAGGTGGGGCCACCCAGGAAGTAGATGGATGAACACGGAAAGCCTGCGAGAACACCGATTCCTCCGAAGGGTTGGAGGGCTTCCAGTCTCCTCTCTGCTTGAGGATCTCAAGAATGTCTCCAAATGAGACATCTTCCTGATGAGACTGTGGGGACCCTTCTCTCTTTTTGCAATCAGTGTCTGTGGTGATGGATTCCTCAAGGGAATCAAGATGCTTCCTCTTGCAAAGTTTCTTCCGGGGTGGCTCCCCAGTGGGATCTTCTCAGGAGGACTCCAGAGAAAGAGTTCCCTTCAAGGGAAGGTCTTGTGGCTCCACTGCTCGGGATCCCAGAGTAGGGGGTTGGGACAGCTGCATGTTAGAGCAGGGTTCTGGTGTTGATGCCAATGGTGCCAACTGCGAGCCTGTTGAAGCAAGGACCCTCTCCATCACCTGGAAAGCAAGCCTGCCCGAGGAGGGATTGGGAGCCTGGAACCGAGAAAGACGACCTCGGAACCGGGGTCACACCCCGACCTGAGAAGCCCACCTCCAGGTGAGGAGCTCCGAGAGGACTGGTAACTGCCAGGAGAGCCGTGGCCATAGACGGCGACACCGAAAGAATAGGAGCCGAACTAGGTGCCATGGTGCCAACAGCCCAATCACTGCTCTGAGAGTGCGCCAGTTCCAAAGGAGCCATTGCACCAAGAGTAATTTATGCTGACAGGGAAGCCTCCACTGTCAGAGCCGAGACAGAATGCACCGGGATGGCCATCGGTACCGGAGTCTCAGAGACCTGGAAGGAGGCCGGAGGAGGATATACAGGTGAATACACCGTGAGAGCTTACATTCCAAGAGGGAGGGAAGACCTAGCCGAGGTGGGTAATCCTCTAGCTGCCAAAAGCTGGTCCACAACCCTCACTACATCTTGTTGCGAAAGACTCCTGGTGGATCTGAAGGAAGCTGCCGATGGGGATTCTGGTCTCTCAAAAAATGGACTAAATTGTTGTCCCAAAAAGGGGTCATAAGAGGGAGAATACCTGGTTATAGGAAGGTGCTTGACCTTCAGAATCGACGATGTCAGTATCAGTGGAGCCGTGTAAGACATCGGCACCGTGGCTGAGGATGGTGCCGATGCAGGTACAGTGGTCGGAGCTTGTGTCAAAAACAAGGTCAGCACCGAGGGGGATGGTGCCGAAGCTGGTACAGTGGTTGGAGTCTGAGTCAGAATTAAGGGCGGCACCGAGGGAGAAGACAGGGACCCTGGTGCCAAAGGTGTCGGCGCCGAAGGTGCGGGAGAAACCTGGTGCCGACTCGGTTCCGAGGAGGATGGGGATGTCAGAACCGAAGGACTCCGTTTCTCCTTATGCTTAGGAGGTGGTGAGACCTCTGTCCCAGAAAGAGCATCCGCAAAGGGTGATTTCAACACACCCTTAAGTATAAGTTTGTTCTTGCGTTCAACCAAAGTACGGTTGCTGAAGCTAGAACAAATGCCACAAGAAACGTTAATGTGGTCAATGCCCAAACAATAAACACACCAGGTGTGACCATCGGTTAGGCATTTTATGCCCGCACTTATCACACTGCTTGAACCCAAGCTTGGCCTTATCTGACATAACAAGCTGATACACACGCTCCAGGGATCTAAACCTTGTCATCACAATGAACAAAACATGCTGGAGGGATAGGTTCCTGACCCAGAGACTCCCCATACTCTGGAATAGACTGCCCATACATGTCAAGCAGAGCACCTCCTTGGCCCTCTTCAAAAGGAACCTTGACGTCTGGATAGGAGATAGGAAATTCACCCCTGGAATCACGTCAGTTGCCCTGCCAGACAGGGGTCCAGGGAAGTAAATATTGTGGGAAGAAATATCCAGGGAATTTTTATGGCTAGGCTTGTATAGGCCCTACGGCCGATAGCCTAGTACCAACCTATGAACCTATACTACTACCACACAATAAACTAAACTGCCAAACAAGAAGATAAATGAATAGTGAAAAAAAAAATTTTTTTATACACAGAAAGCTAGGAATGGAGAAAAAGTGTTTTGGTACCGATTTTTAAGAATAATGGTGATGTGCAGAGCTGTAGTAACTACAGAGGGATTAAACTGATCAGTCACGGCATGAAGTTATGGGAAAGAGTAGTGGAAGCTAGGTTAAGAAGGGAGGTGATGATTAGTGATCAGCAGTATGGTTTCATGCCAGGAAAAGAGCACTATAGATGCGATGTTTGCTTTGACAGCGTTGATGGAGAAGTACAGGAGTTGCATTGTGTCTTTCTGGATTTAGAGAAAGCATAAAAAGGGTGCCTAGAGAGGAGTTGTGGTATTGTATGAGGAAGTCGGGAGTGTCAGAGAAGTATGTAAGAGTGGTACAGGATATCTACGAGGGTACTGTGACAGCGGTGAGGTCTGCGGTGGGAGTGACGGATGCATTTAAGGTGGAGGTGGGATTACATCAAGGATCAGCTCTGAGCCCTTTCTTATTTGTAATGGTGATGGACAGGTTGACAGATTAGATCAGACAGGAGTCCCCGTGGACTATGATGTTTGCAGATGACACTGTGATCTGTAGTGAGAGTAGGGAACAGGTGGAGGAGACCCTGGAGAGGTGGAGATATGCTCTAGAGAGAAGAGGAATGAGGGTCAGCAGGACTAAGAAAGAATATATGTGTGTGAATGAGAGGGAGAATAGAGGAATGGTGAGGATGGAGGGAGTAGAGGTGGTGAAGGTGGATGAGTTTAAATACTTGGGATCAACAGGTCAGAGTAATGGTGAGTGTGGAAGACAGTACAGGCAGGATGGAGTGGGTGGAGAAGAGTGCCAGGAGTGATTTGTGACAGACGAGTACTAGTAGGAGTGAAAGGGAAGGTCTACAAGAGGGTAGTGAGACCAGCTATGTTATATGTGTTGAAGACAGTGGCATTGACAAAAAGGGAGGAGTCAGAGCATGACGTGGCAGAGTTGAAGATGTTAAGATTTGCACTGGGTGTGACGAGGATAGACAGGATTAGGAATAAGTATATTAGAGGGTCAGCCCAGGTTGGAAGGTTTGGAGACAAAGCCAGAGAGGCAAGATTACGTTGGTTTGGACATGTGCTGAGGAGGGATGCAGAGTATATTGGGAAAAAGATGCTAAGGATGAAGCTGCCAGGTAACAGGAAAAGAGGAAGGCCTAAGATAAGGTTTATGGATGTGGTGAGAGAGGACATGCAGGTGGTTGGTGTGACAGAGCAAGATGCAGAGGACAGGAAGAAATGCAAACAGTTGATCTGCTGTGGTGACCCCTGACGGGAGCAGCCGAAAGAAGAAGAAGACACAGAAGGCTAGGAAAGAGCACCAACAATGGTACTAAGAAATACCAAAAAGGTAAGAGAAGGGCCTACTAGGTAAGGAAGAGGGAGTAGTACCAACAATGGTACAAAAGAACTACCAAGGTAGTGGATGGGGTTTAGTCAGAAAATAAGAAAGGCAGAGATGAGAAATAACCTTAGACTACAAAAAAAATGGCTAATAAACACCAAGAGCTAGAAAAACCACAAAAAGCTACACTTAGCTGCAGAGAAGGCTTAGCATGTCTGACGAGGGAATGCGGCAAACGAGATCTGGTGAGACTGTGAAAGAGACATTGTGGGTAGGTCTTAGCTGAGAGTTTTTGGCTGGTGCAAGCTTGGTAACGGCCATGTCGATTCCGAGGATGGAACCAAAGTCCTATCAGTAAGGAATAAATAAAGATTTACATCAGATCAAATCTTTTCCACTTCTGAATGTCATACTTGCTTCTAACAAATCTCTTTCTGCCTCCTTCAAAATATACAACACAAAGGAAGAAAATGCGTTATTGCTCTGGATCAAATTCTACCACCCAAAAGACACAGTGTTTAGAGATTTGGATACAAAACTGTGCTCTGTTAGGTCAGCCAGGAATAGTGTAGAGGTGATGGCAGGGGATGGCTAAGTGAATAGGCTCATTGGCAGAGAGTATTATAAATGTTTCACTCAAAAAAAGATCAGTGAGTATTATTCTGCAATTGTCTTGGTTTCTTTGAGAAGCTATTTCAGAATCCAAGGAAAATAAGAAAGAACTACATTAATGTAGTTTCAACTTTCTTCTCATGTATGAAGAACACAGCTACTTCAGGAAAGTCTCAGTGCTGTAACAGCTCTCTAAAAATTACACGGATCCAGCTTCTCAGTATGAACCATTACTATGTTTCTGCTCAGGGCATCTGTCAAATGATTCTAAACACCTGGAATATGGGCTGCTGAATGACACAGGTAGCCATATTCCACATTCTGACCGTGTCTTTGCAAAAATGTAAAGATCTTTTTCTTCTCTGATTATTTATGTACAACATGACTGTTGAACTGTCCACTTAATCATGTAGCTGTCCTGGCAGAAAACTGCCTTGAAAGGTTATATAAGCCTTGCCCACTGCTTCTGATTTTTTTATAGTGATGTGAAGAGGAGATTACTATTGTAGAATAGGCTGCTGTGCCCTGGCAAGTTGTTGAAGTGAGCTCCCCAAGCATATTCCAAACAGACTGCAGTCAAACACTGAATCTACAAAGTGAAAGTTATTCCAATCGATAAATCTATGTCTTTCCACAGTAAGAGATTATTCCACACGTACCAAAAAACAGGAATCATCATTTCCAGTGGACTGTTGATCTGATTCCATAGGCTTCTGAGATGCACAAAGTTTTCTTCATCTGCACTCCTGTATGACAAACCAATACGACGCAAGAAGACACCTATCCCAAAGCTCTCAGGAATTGCATTGCTGGGATCTCTTGTTGCTCAATACATTCTGACCTATTTGAATGGTAACATCTGTCAACAGTATGGAAAACATTTAGTAGACCTCTACCTATATCTGTCCCTGGAAAAGTTAGTGATGTTAACATTGTCAGGGAAGACTGAGTGTAATCTGTCTTTACCTCAGAAACTGAAAATGAGAGTCTTTTGTTTGCTAAAGTAACACTTATTTGTCTTTGCCACTATCTAACAGTGTAAGCTGGTAATGTTTACTTAGTTGTGCAGGAATTGGATCGGAAAGGAATATTTTGCAAACATTCTGATGATGAGGAATTTCCCTATAACATAGCTGAAAATCATGCTCTTCTAGAACTTGAGATATTTCCTGTGAGAAGTTCTCACTGGATATCTATCTTCTATGTTCACAGTTGACATGTAAGAACAGTGCTCTGTGAAAGGAAGCACACTTTCCAGACTGACTACCACGAAAGATTCTGTAATTATGAAACTATTTAGGGTTAAAAGATCTAAAAGACAGTTTTGTGGTCTTGTCCTTTTTTGCTACTATAAATAGTCTGGAATGAAACCTTAATGCCTGTGATCTAAATATACCCTTTTTATTGCTTCAACATGTATTGCTCCATTGTTTGCAAAGCTTGGTAAACTTAATGAAGAGGTGCTTGTGGGACAAACTGCAACTGTGGCATGTGAAGAAATTCTCTAGCAGAAATTTGCAGAATTGTTTGCAAATCAATATTATACAGTAATATACCACTAAGAAGGAAAAAACTGAATACCTCTTGATGTCAGTTTTCAAACAGGGGAAAGGGTAAGCTTGAGGGAGCAACTCTGGTTGTAACTTCTTTTTCCTGTGAAACTTAAATAATTCTTACCCCTGGATTCAGCAAGCAGTGGCAGGGACTGTTCCTGCTCAGCATGGCAGCGCGCCCTATATATGTATGAAGGCATGCTGCCGTGCTGTAAAACGGACATGGTTCCTTGTAAGAGCGCAGGGTGTGTGTCTGAGAGCAGAGCTCTCACAATATACACGCCCCCTGTACTCCAGAATTGCTATTCAGCAATTTAAAACCAGTGTGAACGCTCGTAACACCCCCAGCCCCTCAGGGTAAGAAATCTGGACAAAGCCATAAGGGACAATCGTCCCACAAAGCAGAAAGTTGATGGAATAACAAGTTCAGCATTAGCATGGATATTCTGAAGGGTACAAATAAAAAACAACAAATACATTTTTTTATACATGCAATACAGGTTAAACGTGCCCGTTGCTTAGGTACGCTTAGCCCAGCTGAAATGGCACAATAAGTTAAAACGCAATAGACATCCAGCGTAAGCATAAGTGCAATAGTGTAGTGGTTAAAGCGTATGCCTTGCATGTAGTCATTCAAGGTTTGAGCCTCACCAAAGTCATTTTCATTTTGTATGTGTAAACATTAAAATTTAATTTTTTTGCATATTTATGTAAGTAACTGATTTTTCTCAACTACAGTAGTGTATTAGGCCCAGATGTGAGGTGTTAGTGTAATAAAGTAGTGAAACACCCATATAAACACAAGTGTCCCATACAGTATAGTCACACAAGAATAAATTAATCACAGCACATTGGGGGATGTCAGGGAAGGTAAATAAATCTATATTATGTAATGAATGATGAATCAATCCCATATAATAAAACATAAACAATGCTAAGTATTGCACAGCTATGTTGACCGGGAGTAAGCATTGTGTACATATGAATACTAGGCAATGGACAGCCCAGCTAAGGATTTGCCCACTGCTAAGCAATGCTGAACCTGCTCCTTTAAGCACTGACAACTTTAGCTAAACAGGTTTGCCTGTAGCTTAGCTCAGCATTTTCAAAACCATCCAATCATGGCAAAGGGCAGGAAATCAGCCGTATTTAAACCCCGCAGGCAGGAATACAGCTCATAACTATTTGTAGCTCTCCAATGTAGGCAGTATGGCAGGTGCTGGAGAGGGCATGCGCTTCCGAGAGCAGCAATGGGGCATACAGGAGTCCAAGGTCATGGTAGGACTCCTGATAAAAAATCATGACATAAGACTGCTGCAGGACCAGTACCAGGGTTCCCAATATAAAGTGGAAGCCTGGGAAAGTCTCACCCGTGATCTCACCAGTGCCACTGGTAACCCTCGGACTAGTGAGCAGGTCCGGTACCACTATGCTGACTTGAAACGGAGGAAGAGGGAGCTCTTGGAACAGTGGGTTCAAGAATCAAGAGACAGGGGAGATGTCCCAGAGGTATGTAAGTATTCATAGCAATAATTGTTTACCAAAGTCCAGCCTGTGTATGTGATGGACAGGTATGCATAAATGTTTCTTTATTTTCATTACAGCTGCAGCTGAGTGGGCTGTGAACCAGGAAGCCTATGCCAGCAGGTTGCAAAGGCTGTGTCGCGAGGCTGGTGAGTAACAATCCTGCTTGTAGTAGTCATACCAAATAAATATAAAGGAGTAAAATGTTACCTGGCACTATACAAAATGTGTATGGTTTGTACTGAATAAACCTGACAATATGACAGTCCCATATAGGTCATATTTAAATAAAAGTGTAACTGCCTGCCAATGAAGTTCTAAATCCTGGACTGGTTGTGTTTACTTTGGGATTGTATGGCCTCACATGTTGCATTCACCAAGATCTGGTATGTGAATAGTACTGTTGTGTCAACTGTTTCTCACACTGTGCTACAAAAAAATATATGTCTAGGAATGTCTAAGAATGTTGTAATTACAAGGTCTGATTGTACAACCAAGAGAGACTTGGACAGAAAACACTGAAGGGAAAGACAGCACTTTCTAAATAGCTCACTCTGATGAAACACAAATTGTCGTATTTTTAGCACACATTGCCACTGTTCAAATCCCGGGAGTGGTACTAAACTGTATGAATAGAATTATAACTAGGGATCTGGGAATCTGTGCAGAAACAGGTGGTGTTAACAAACATTCCCTCCACAGTTCTACCAGGTAAGAGAAGTAGAATTTAGCTATAAGACAGTTGAAGTATACACTGTGTGCAAACATACCACTGCCCAAACCAAGACCATAGGGTATTGTAATAATACCTGTAGAGTAATGATTAGAGCAATGATCATTAAAGTTGTGAGTACTGCAAGGATATACAAGTTGTTAATTGACATCTCCCCCCCCCAACCATACCTGCAACAATAATTTAAACACACAAATCAATAGGTACGTTTTACACTAAACCTATTGTTGGGACACATGTTGTATCGTTCAACAAATATTGAAATGTGTTCCATGTTGAAATACTATCATTGGTGGCTTGTTGCTATCAATGTAACCTGCATGCCGTTGTAAAGGCCACTGTGGTTCCTTATATGCATGTGTTCTGTTTGCTATACAACTGTTCCAAATCTGTTGCTTTGGATTAATGGGAATATCTATGCATGCTGTTATAACTAATCCTGGATTGTGTTGACTATTACTAACCCACATATGTTCTAAAACTGTAACACCACAGCACGTTTGGGAAGGCCGGTCCCAGCAGACCCACCTCTCCCACCTCATCTGGCTGTGGCACCTGGTCCCAGCACATCTGTGATCCACCCCGGGACCTCCTCATCCGCTGGTCCTGTGCCACCTTCAGGTGGAACTGCCTCAGGAGATGGGGCTCGTCCCCCCCCCCCCCGGGAGTGGGCGTGGACAGGATCATGTCACCCAAAGCTAGGTCTGGGGTTTTGTGCATAGCGAGCTCCAAAAGGAGTTTGGAGATCTGCTACACCAGCTCGAGGGCCACGTGGCAGAATTAAAGGGCCAGACTTCCCCACCTGCTCAGCCTGCAGCACAGCCACCTTCGGGGACATGAAAGTGCAGTGGTGACTGTCCATGGGTGGGGACCTCAGTCCCAGTGTTTCCATTTGGGGGCTCATGGGCTTCCAATTTCCAGACACCCCTCCCCGTTCAGGTTGTTTACCCTCCCCACGTGTCATATACCTCCCCTGTATGCTGTCTTGTCTGTCTTTCTACCCAACCTACCTCCCCCAAATATACCTACTACCCTTCCCGAGCATCCCACTCTCACCTAAAAAAAAAAAAAAAAGGCAATCTGTACCCAAAAAGAAATTTCTCCCCCGTACACGCTGTCCATTTAGCACACATGTCCACTGGACACATGTAATCTGGTCTAAATGGCTTTACAACACACTGGAAACAAACTGGTGAAAAAACAAAAAACAAAAATCCAAACGAATTGACCACAATCCCAAGAAAACTGGTAAAATGTATAACTATTTAATGAAGCGCTTTTCGTCACCAAGAATGCATTAACTTCTTCAGATACCATCCAAATTACAAATCACTTTTTTAAAAGCTTTGTAAAACATCACATGGTACTAAATAAAACAATCAACCAACAAAAGTTTAGTTACATCACTACTAGAATTAAAGTAACACAATGAAGTGTTGTTTTCTTAAAAAATTAATACAATTCTTCTATTTAAACGAGTTGATGCCATAACTGTAATAGCAAACCTTGTCAGTAGAAAAGAGAAAACATCCATTTAAACTAAAATCGGATAGTTAATAAAAAAAATGAAAGTAAAAATAAAAGTAACAGTAGGAATACTAAGTATTATAGTAAGTACTGCCAACTAAACACTGAGGCAGATTTTATCTGTTTAGACTCTTCAGTTTAAGAAGACAAGCTATACTGCATGCTTCGTTCAAACCTGGGTTACTAAAGGCATTAAGCCTTAGTTGCCAGATTAGTTCACGTTCTTCTAACAATAATCCCTTATGTCCACCTCTAATGTCCATTTGTGTCTGGTCAATGGCTTTAAACTTAAATCTATGGCCCCTGTTAAATGGGAGTGTTTAGCCAATGCATTATCAAGCTTATTTCTATCCAAAGCATATATGTGTTCATAGACCCTGTCATGGAGCCTACGCTCCGTTTTTGCCTACATAGAACGCCATACATGATTGGCATTTCACCATGTCCACAACAAACTTAGAAACACAATTCAATTTATAAGCAAGGTTGAAATTGGTGTGGTTGAAAGTAAAACACTTTCCTACGTCTACATATTGGCACATCCTACATGTGCCACACGTGTACATACCTTTCAACCTATTAAAATCAATTGACACTTTGCTCTCCAGAAGGTTTTTAAGGTTAGTACCCCTTCTAAAATTAAAATTGGTTTATCTCCCAATTTTTTTGACTAACAAGTTATCATTACTAATCAATTCCCAATTTTTGAATAGGATACATCTCACTTTAGCAATGTCTTTACAGTAAGTGGTTATAAGACTAAGTCTATAATTGGAGGACGTTGGATTATCATTCCTTATATCTGACTGTTGGTCCAAACTATGATTCAATAGGTTATTAGGTGGACTACTAAACTGACAGCCCAAAGTATAAGCACTAAGTATAGGTTTAATTATGCCTTGGTTCCTTTTATAATGAACTTCATCTACTAGTGAACTAATTAAATCAACAGGGTAACCTCGCTGTACAAACATATTACTAAGTAGGTTACACTCATTATTGAAGTCAAAATCTAGAGAGACCATTTTGGCCGCCCCTAATCAACTGACCCTTAACGATAGAACGTTTTTGTGCTAAGGGGTGACTACTAGTGAAATGGAGGAAAGAGTTGCTATATGTTTTTTTCCTGTATATTCTTGACACCAATCTCTTGTTCACTTCATCCTTAGTCAAACTAATATCTAAATAGTCAATTGACTTAGTGCTGAAGTTAGATGTAAATTCCAAAACGTGGGTAGTGTGATTGAAGTAATTAACAAGTGATTGAGCCTGGGACTCATTCCCTCTAAATACAATGAAAATGTCATCCAAGAAACGGGTGTAATAAACAACGTTCGTCATGTGTGAAGGGTTGTTGAACACAAACTTCCTTTCCCAGTGTGCCATGACTAAATTGGCCACACTGGCACCACATGGCGAACCCATAGCAACTCCCCTCTTTTGTAAGAACTCTATCAAAAATAAAATAGTTGTTAGTTAGAATTATATCTAGGAGTTCCTCAATTAAATGAATCTCAGTCACTGGTGCCCCTTTGTTTTTTAACAATAAACTCACCCATTCAACTGCTTCAAGGTGGGGAATAGAAATATAAAGATCTTTGACATCGATCATTAAAAAAATATTATTCTCGATGTCAAAGTCCATCTCATTTATTTTCTGCAAGAAAGTCCAAGAGTCCTTGCACAAGAGTTTCAGATTTCAAATACTTCTGTAAGATAGTATCAACCACCGTGGCACAAGGGTAGGTGATAGACCCTCTACCACCTATAAAGGGTCTCATGGGTGGATTTGTTAAGTCCTTATGTAGCTTGGGAATACCGAACATGACTGGTGTTTTAGGACTCAAAACTGTCATGTAATTGTAAGTGTCTATGTCAATCTTAGTTTCTATAAACAGATCATTCAAATAGCCCCTAATGCGGTTGTAAGCTATATTCATTTAATTCAATGAAACTTTAGAATATGCATCGGTATTCAGCACCTTATACATTCTGATATTATAATCATTTAGGTCAAATATAGCTAAACCCCCTCCTTTATCTGGCTTTACCGCCCTCACTTGTGCACGTCTCAACATTTGTAAAGCCAGATCTTCCTCATAAGTAACATTGCCCTTGACTAGCTGTCTGTTCATAACAAAGTTGTCAGAAGATGCCAAATGCCTTAAGTCTAATTCGCATATGTTCTCAAATACATTCAAAAATGGATGAAGTGAGGGATTGTATGTACTAGAGACTCTAAGGGACTGGTCCTTAACCACAGTATTCCCAAATAAGACAGATTCAATTTACTAACAAAACATTTCAAGTCCAAAATGGTTTGTACTAAATTCATACACCTACTGGGTACAAAAGTATTATCCCTAGCTAAAAGGTCACCAAGCACATAGTCAATGTTTAATGTTGAATAGTTGAAAATACTAAAGTCTCCTGCAGAATTTTTTACAATGTTGAGCCTTGGGTAATCACCCTGTGCTATCGTCTCCATTTGTTGTTGCACTGTTTGGCTCTCTCATTTTGAAAATATTGTCTCTTTGGGATGGCACCAAACTGCTTCCCTTTGTGAAAATGTTGACTATTAATGTTGCCAATACTATCTTGTTCATTCATGACTGGGCATGCATTATTACAAATGCGTTCACTCCTTCTAACAGCGCCCGTGTCTGAACTTTCCCCCTCGCTCACCGCCGAGACAACATAGTTGTTAGATACTTGTACAGAATGGTTGACAGCATCAGTTGACCATACTTGCGCTGTCGAGGGTCTAGGGTGTGCAGACCCATTATTATAAGCTGAAAGATCACGTTTCATTTTCTTAATTTTGTTGTTCCTTAATTTTTCCAAAAGTTGGTCTATGCTGACAAATGTTCTATCATAGTCATACTTATATCTAAAGAAGTCTGTGTTGGCAATAATATCTGTGTTTAGGTCAGAGACTTCCTTAGATAGTACCTCTGTCTGAGTGGTGTAGTGTTTCACCATCAACTGCATGAGGTCAAAACCTTGTTGGTCAAACAAGGAATTAAGTTCACGGTGGAATAGTGAATCCTCCATTAAGCCTGTGGGGTATTGATGGAAATGCAACCCCTTGGGCACCACCCTTTCAAGTAAACATTCTTTGAAAAGAGACCACTTCTAATTGTAGTTTTTTCAATTTCAAAAGCTTTTTGTCAAAAGTTTTTAGTTTGTCAGATAATAAGTACTGACTAAATGGGTATTGTCCGTGTTATCAGCCGGATATTCCTGGTTCCTTTTAAACCCTGTTGCAAGTTTAGTTGCATCATTTAACAAAACATTGAAGACAGGAGCCCCTATAAGCCCTGTAA
The DNA here is from genome assembly GCF_019279795.1 of Protopterus annectens. NCBI lineage: Eukaryota > Metazoa > Chordata > Ceratodontiformes > Protopteridae > Protopterus > Protopterus annectens. The sequence goes on along the minus strand of NC_056725.1, from coordinate 776,304,266 downwards.
CACTGGTTGTTATATTTCCATTCACATTGTTGGTGCTTGCATGCACATTAGTAGCCGCAGGTATTTGTTGGGAAAGGAATCAATCCAGGAGGAATCAACCCAGAAGGAGACCCATTCACAACAATGTTAGCATTAAAACTTTGTTGGTTAAGAACTCGCATAAGTAGTCCATTCTGCGAGGTAGTTTGTGTAGGAGCGTTATTAAGTTGAGATCCACTCCGTTGAGTAAGATGCGACTCGTCTAACTCCAGGCGAGTTGCAATCAAGTCCACACACTTTGCCAATGCGTTTAGCAAAGCTGTAATATTTGCAGAGTCCGTCTGTGGTTGAGATACACCGAACAGACTCAGACTAGTAGGGCTATTAGGTCCACAAGACGCCATAAACAACACACTGGAAACAAACTGGTGAAAAAAAGAAAAAACAAACGAATTGACCACAAGCCCAAGAAAACTGGTAAAATGTATAACTATTTAATGAAGCGCTTTTCGTCACCAAGAATGCAGTAACTTCTTCAGATACCATCCCATCCAAATTACAAATCACTTTTTTAAAAGCTTTGTAAACATCACATGGTACTAGAAAGACCAATCAACCAACAAAAGTTTAGTTACATCACTACTAGAATTAAAGCAGCAACACAATGAAGTTTTATTTTTAGAATGGGTACTAATGTTAAAATCCTTCTGGAGAGCAAAGTGTCAATTAATTTTAATAGGTTGAAAGGTATGTACACGTGTGGCACATGTAGGATGTGCCAATATGTAGAGGTAGGAAAGTCTTTTACTATCAACCACACAAATGTCAACCTTGCTTATAAACTGAATTGTGATTCTAAATTTGTCGTGTACATGGCGAAATGCCAATCATGTATGACGTTTTATGTAGGCAAAACGAAGCGTAGGCTCCGTGACAGGGTCTATGAACACATATATGCTTTGGATAGAAATAAGCTTGATAATGCATTGGCTAAACACTCCCATTTAACAGGGGGCCATAGATTTGTTTAAAGCCTCTGACCAGGTACAAATGGACATCAGAGGTGGACATAAGGGATTATTGTTAGGGGAATGTGAACTAGTCTGGCAACTAAGGCTTAATGCCTTTAGTAACCCAGGTTTGAACGAAGCGTGCAATATAGCTTGTCTTCTTAAACTGAAGAGTCTAAACAGATAAAATCTATCTCAGTGTTTAGTGGACAGTACTTACTATGTTTGTTTGTGTCTTTCAGCTTTTCCCGGTTAGGGGTCGCCACAGCAGAACTCCGGGAGGGTGGCCTAATGGTTAAGGTGTTTGCCTTACAAACACAAGGTACAGGGTTTGAATCTCACAGGGGATAATTGGCTAGGCTTAAAATGGCTCGCAAGGGCAGTTAGCCTTGTACTAATCTATGAATCTATGAATCTATGATTGGTAGTGGATTTTTACGTACCTGGTTACCAGCCCTGACGCACAACCTTCAACGAAGCACGCACCATTCACGTATGCCTCCACACAGAAGACGCTCTAGCTGAGAATCGAACGGGACAACGTCTTACTATGAGGCGACAACGACAGTACTTACTATAATGCTTAGTATTCCTACTGTTACTTTTATTTTTACTTTAATTTTTTTATTAACTATCCGATTTTAGTTTAAATGGATGTTTTTCTCTTTTGTACTGACAAGGTTTGCTATTACAGTTATGGCATCAACTCGTTTAAATACAAAAATTGTATTAATTTTTTAAGAAAACAACACTTCACTGTGGTGTTGCTTTAATTCTAGTAGTGATGTAACTAAACTTTTGTTGGTTGATTGGTTTTTCTAGTACCATGTGATGTTTTACAAAGTTTTAAAAAAATTGATTTGTAATTTAGATGGTATCTGAAGAAGTTACTGCATTCTTGGTGACGAAAAGCGCTTCATTAAATAGTTATATATTTTACAAGTTTTCTTGGGCTAAATGGCTTTACAACACATTATTGTTGTCCTCACCCATCTCTCAAGGCTTGAGTGTCCAAATATAGCTCCAAATTCAGTATACGCACAGCTGTTGCTGTAGAAGAAATGGATAGCTATGGACCTTCCCTAAACCTGTCCTGCACATCCCTAGCTACTTTCCCTATTGTCTTTCCCTCTGCATGCCCCCTTTTTCACCACTGTCCTATCACCCCTTTTTTCTTTTCTTTTAAAGAAATTAGCGCGGGAGTAAGCACTTTTAAGCAGTAGTAAGCGGGATTAAGCCTGTTTGAGCGGCACTAAACAATGGCTACACAGATCAAGTACTTTTCAGGCTAAACTGTCTGTAAGCATATTTAACCGAAAGTTAGCACTGCTTACCGCCGTGCAAACCCGCTTACAACTGCTTAAAAGTGCCTTAATCACTCTGTATCCAACAGCCCTTGTTCTTCCCAGCAAGAAAATAATCAGCCCTTGCAAGTCTCGAACCCAGGACTCTGTATACGATAGCCACAGCAAGTTACCAGTAAGCCATCAGAGCTGTAGATATGTGTGATTTTTTCTCAAACATATCATGCAGCATAGTCATTTAACAGTAGGGAAAATGTATTTATACAGGTGCGTGTGTGTGTGTGTGTGTGTGTGTGTGTGTGTGTGTAGATATATGCATACATATATGGTTTCAGTTCAGAATCCTGAAATATCACAATCCTGAACTTCATAATCCGGAACCCAAAATCCTGAATCACAAAATCCTGAAAATATAGAGGACACATAGAATGACAATATTCCAGTACAAGGACAGAGAGACGCATACAAGACAAAGGATAGCACTTTTCACCAAGTATGGGCAGGGGGGCAAGCCCCCCTGTACTCTCCCATGTGGGGGTATGCACTCCCCACACCTTGCTAATTAAATATATAAACTCTAAGATTGCACTCCACAGAAAAAAATAGTAAACATACCATCACATGTTCATGACTGCCTGTTGTAACCTTAGTACCATTCCCTTTTAACTTGCTATACTTATATTTGGTGGAATGTACATGTATGTAGTGCATTCGAACATGGGATCCATACTCTGAACCTTTCGCTGCAAAACATCTGACCAAAGGCACTGTAAATGGGGGTGAAGGGACCCAAAATAGGGACCTCTTGTAATTACTGCCATTACCCCTTCCTCCACAGCTGAACTGTACTGCCTTGCAACAAAATAACCAGTCCTTGCAAGTCTTGAACCCAGGACCCGACACAACAAGTTACCACTAAGCCATCTGAGCTGTAAGGTGCTGGGATGATTTCTCTAACATATCATGCAGAACAGTCAGTCTACCATAGGGAATGTACAATGTGGAAGCACTAAACTTTCTAATCATACATACACACACACACACACACACACACACACATATATATATATATATATATATATATACACACACACATATATATATACACACACACACACACACACACATATATAAATATATAAATACTTACAGATTATATATATATATATATATATATATATATATATATATATATATATATATAAAGAAAGTGTATATATATATATATATATAGGGTACACAGAATATCAAACAGCCATTATTCCTACAATTGCCACCTTTTCAAATGGCCAGTGTCTGATTCTTTCCTACAAATAAGAATTATTGCATGAAACATATACCCACACACAATGCAAAGGACATGACACCACACACAGTTTGCATACGTATAAATGTTTATGTGTGTACTATTTCAGTTGTTTAATTGTTGTGCAATTTCTTATAGCATTTAGGTGTTTGAAATACATAACTGATTAATGCAACTCTCAAAGAAAACATATGATGGTTAAGGTGTTTCCCTTACAAACACAAGGTGCAGGGTTTGAGTCTCACAAGGGATAATTGGCTAGGCTTAAAATGGTTAGCTTAGTACTAATCTATGAATCTATGATACAGTAATCTGCAAAACATAACATACTTTGCTGTCTAGGCTAAAGCCTTCAAGCAGTACAACAGTAAAAACACACTTGCCTTGAAGATGAGAATCAATCAACACTTAATTACAGATGTGGTTCAACAGCCTCCAGTTACACTCTGTAGTCAACCCCCTAGGGGAAAAGTGTCAATTGTCACAATGTAAATGTATCCTTTACATAACAATGTTGTTGTTGTTGTTCTGTCTTTTGGCTTTTCCTAGTTAGGGGTCGCCACAGCAGAACTCCGGTCCGCTAATGATTGGCAGTAGATTTTTACGTGCCAAGTTGCCAGCTCTGACGCACAACCTTCAACAAAGCCCATTCACGCATATCTTCACACAGAAGACGCTCTAGCTGAGAAAAGAACAGGACAACGTCATACTGTGAGGCGACAATGATACCGCACCACCACAATGCTTAACTTAAAATGTCACTATCACACTGACAAACAGAACTGTGTGCAAGACAGTAAGCTCTAGCACACCACTGTTCCCATGGTGAAAAATATGAAAATGTACAGCCATATACCTTAATGTTTATTACTGATATTCCTCACATGTTTTAACAGCCTACGTTAAAAACATTTAATATCCCTCCCCCATAAAAGGTCTTATAAGGGTATTTTACAGTGTTCTCTATACACTGACCTCCAGATTGTACAGGGTCACACGTTTTGTCCAGCTGTAGCCCTCATACATATGGACCCTACCCCACAACTTGTGTGGGAGTTCACATCATCACTGGAATGATAGCAGGAATGTTAGCACTAAATAATGATAGACCATACCTATCAACCTCTTACTGCATGACATCAGAACAAAGCCTGGTATATAGGTGGAGGCCAGAGGCTGAAACACAGGGCCATATTTGAAATATTGCTGTTATAAACTGTGAAAGTTGCTGGTGTCACAGGATTGGTTGCAACACACCCTTACTCAGGAATATGAGGTCAAACACAAATGGATGTTGCCATGTACTGATAGCAATTAATGGAGAGAATGCCACTGATATGTCAGGGACAATACCTGTGTGTGTGGGGAACAGACAAAACATAACAGCCAATCCTCTTGGCCATCATGTGGATAGGCCCACAGTTGACAGCTATGCAGACTGCATTCCATGCAAAACTAGCATGTACACACAAATCCTGTAAAACTAGCAGTATTCAATGCACATAACAGCAATACTCACTGTCCCTAGGTCTGGAACCTTATACAAACATGTAGTTGGCTTGTGTCCACACGTCCTGTTGTAAGAGGTATTCCTACATGCTGTCTGTAACACTGCTGCCCCCACACATGAAGAATGTCTTCCATACAAGAAAAGTAAAGGGACAACGCCCACATGATGTAGTTATTTATAGTAGTGGGTTGCTATGACATTGGCTATTGGAAGAACTATACAACTGCCTGCATGCAATTAGCAAGTGGGGAACAGCAATTGGTGTAGAGGCCATCACCTGAACATGAGCATCATCTACAAAAGCCATGCTTCAACCTATTCAAACAAGCTCGATCCCAGTAGTGGAGACACACACACACACAAACACACACACACACACACATCAAAAAAAAAAAAAAAAAAATAAGAAATAAGAAACAAGACGACAACCTGTACACAGAAGGAACCTGAAGATAAACTAGGTATGTTAAACATGTAAGCATGTGACTGAATATAGTACTTGGTCTGTAATAATGGGGATAGATGATTATGAAAGATGTATATGTGCCATCAATACTTGCTGTAATGATGTCCTGCTGAATAACATCTGGCTCTGTCTGCAGTGGGCCATACCTGTCAACTATGCAGATTTTCACAGAATGTCAAGATTTAGCCATTTTAGTGTTTGTTCTGTTCCTCCAAACTTAGTCTGGCAAATAGTTGGAGATGGAAGTAATGAAGTCATGACAGACACATGGGTTTTAGACCCCACCACCTTTAGAACAGTCATGGTAATGCAAAATGTATATTGCTACAAGCTTCATAGGGTTGTAATAGGCATATCTATGATCTATCCCTATACACCCCCCATGTTAGGCTTTGTCCACATGTGATGCTCTAAGAGGTGGATAGGTTGGGTCACAGCTGAGGAGCCTGACACACCCTGGGAAAGGAAAGCTCAGATATGGCAACCAATATAGTGTCTGTCAAATGGTTGTGTCTGTGCCACTGCTAGGCCAGTTAATGGGATGTTGCCCATATTCATATGTTACCTGTGAATATGATTATTATACATGTTTGTATTATAAATCTAGGATACCTATATAGGGCATGAGCATAGTAAAGCAGTGATGCAGATGTGTGTTAAACTGCATGTGATACATTGAATTAATAACATTCTGGACAATGTTCACAGTTGTGACAGATATCTGTAGTCACTTACACATATACTTGTGTTATGGAAGCTATATTAATACTTTATCAAAACTGACTTCCCTGTTTTGTCACCCACTGATGTGGACCAATGGCCAGAAGTCCTGGTATAACAGGCTGAGATGTATGACTGAGCTAAAAGACTGTAAATACAGTGTGCCATAATGACATAGAACACAAATGTATACCAGGTATCCCCTAAGCATGTGTAAGTATGTGTATGTTCAGCTGAAAGGCAGAGAAGTAATAACATTGGTCATAAGCAGTCTGGAAAATAGGATGTGCATGTAGCACATGTGTGTAATATCACTGTCACAGCATACAACAAAATAAAATGTGTACTGCTACTGATTGCTGCATTGCCATGACACTGATATGGGTACTACAGTAGGCATGCTTATCACGTAGTACTCAGAGAAGTGTGACCCACTGTCCATGCCTACCACTAAGAGCTATATCAACACCCATATACACTGGATATCAAAGTGTACACACCCCTGTTGGAATGCCAGGTCTGTGTGCTGTATGCCAGTGGACCACAGAAAAGTCAGTCAAAAAAAACATTCTCACCCAAAAAATAATAACCTGTACAATTACAATGAAGAAAAAAAAAAAAAAACATTTTCGGTCTACCACCAGCAACACCACCACCAAGAGCGTGTATGACGAAAAGAGTAAAAACCAAGACAAACATATGGCATCTCATGTCATCCAGTCATCACAATTCAGTGTAATGGTACACACACATTCAACTGCTTTACTGTACTGAGTATTAATTTCCATACGTTTCCACAGGACAGGTTATGTTCCCTATTGAACTCCGACTATAGGACACATCATAAATGAGGATTGTGTTGACATGTGCTTTTGTGGGGGTCATGTTCTAATTGCACAAGTACCATGCATTGTAAAAGAGGTGTGTACACTTCTTATCTACTGTAGCTATATGGAGTCAGCAGTACCTTACCTGTACAACCATCCTCCACCAACGATAGAGTAATCCCCCTTGGTGGACAGCCTCAAGACACAAAGCACATACTAGGTTGCTCTAGTGGGTGTACAGGGACACATAGGTGCAGACCACAACTTAGAAGCAAGTGCACCTCTATCTGGGCAAGCATGTAGGTTCACAGGTGACTTCCTGTAAGGCTGACTATGACTAGAAATCAGATATATCCAAACCACCAAGGTCAATTGCAACCATGTCTACACATATGTATGCAGTCTGAGAGCCAGTAACACAAGTCATCTCATACACACGTCATGGATACAGGTAACCTGCATCAGACAGGATAGGCGAGAACAGTGGCACCCTGTCACAACATTAGTACAGGGGGATATGCACGTCAACAACACTCCTGCCCACATCAATGGTGAGCATGGACATAATGCAGACTGATGGCAATAACAGCAAGTCTCCATGGGCATGAGAACATCACAGTTTGCCTCCTACATGAACACAGGCATGTGCTCACACAGTTCCATCACAAACTACAGTCAACCACACACATGCCACTATCCACAAACCATCCACATGGAAGATGGCCACTGTCATCCCTCTACATAGAAATGAAGGGTGAATAATGGATTATGCCATTAAGTGTCCAAAATTGGGGGAACTGGACAGGTCAGGGCTAGGAGTGTAATGCAAGATGTCAAAGCCATGAGAGCTTACAGTGTTATGGTACAGTCTGGATTATCTGCAAGGAATATCCACTGTTGATTTGCACGTGGACAACCGTATGAGAACTTGTGACCTTTTTCCCTGTTTAGGTCTTCCAGGTACAATGTCCTGGGAACTTCTTGGACAGCAGACCATTACTGCACGCATTCACAAACCTGGAAAACGATGCAATCATCCAATACCTTATCATGCATCATGTCATCCTATTCGTCTGCAGGGCCCAGGATCTGCAGGAGAGGACCACCCTGTGGAACGAGCTCGTCCGCAGGGTAAACGATGTTGGCCTTCACAACCGAAATTATGAGTAGGTGCGGCATTGTTGCAAAGATCTGATCCGCCACACCAGTCAGCATGCTGCTGCCAGTTAGGAGGAACCAGCTAGCCACAGGTGGGGGTCATGCCATCCAGCCCCCACTGTCACATGCTGAGGAGCTCCTCGCCAGCCTTAGGGCACCCGCCAGCCAAGCCAGCAGGCTGAAGACAGCATTGTGGAGGTGGGTGCCACCCACACATTGGACGAGGAGCATGCAGGTAAGGCCCTAAGGCACATTACCAGACCACTGTCGCTTATCCATTTTCATCTGTAAAGTATCTGCATGCATATGTCAGATAAGATAGTCTGTTGCTGCAGTGTAGTAATGAACAGATGTGCATAATCTCTAGTATTGTGGGTCTGTACTGTCGATGTGCTGAAATGCTGCTCCCATCCTGTACCAATGCCACAGGTGTGTCTACTGATATTACCTCTCTCACACAACTATTTAGGTCCCTCTGGTATACAACTTGGGCAGCAGCCTGTAGCTGGTGAGTATGGCGTTCTTTTGCTCAAGTTTGTCAATACACTGGCCATGTTATGGCCATGCCATTTGCCATGCACAGATTTAACACACCTACCCATAATGCATGCTGTAAATGCTCACTTATTGTTGGTGTTCACTGTACTGCATCACAGTGGTCACCATGGTGGCATATCTGAAGGGTATGTAAGAGTCCTGCAGTATACCTAACAACCTGTCAGTGCAAGATGCGTGGACAGAGATGAACATAATGGTGGGACAAATGGCCTACAGTAGGCACATGTCTGAAACATTACCCTTATACAGTGGCTACAACAGTGTATACACCACTATTACAATGGCAACTGTTCCTGATATAAACAATGGCAAATCACAATACCACATTCCACACCTCTTACAACCTGTAATGTGATCCTAACATGAGCAATGAATGTGTAATATGGAAGCCTATGTTAGGACAACAAATATGGGGAAAGCATACCTTAAACACTGGAAGCATATGTGTGCACACACTCCAAATAACATTGTGGAAGCAACTTGTGATGTACTGACAGCATTCACTCTTCTTGAGTACACACCTTCCATCACATACAGGGCCTCAATGCCACACCAAGTAATGGTCAGCTGTCCAAGTATGCCCATGACATTTGCCCACTCACCTGCAACAGAGGCAGCCGTGGCTTTACACATCTTACACACCATGAAATGGATCCCACACTCAGGTGTGGGAAAAGTAGCCTTACCTCACCATTGCATATACCATGGCAAACAGTGCAGTCATGTATGTGTGTCTGAGGGGACAACATTGATGTAGAAAATAGATGGATGTCCATCCAAAACAGATGACAAAACATGTTGCAAACTGGTCATGGAGGCTGCCCAGAAACATGCAGCAACACTGAAGGACTTGCAGGAATGTCTAGCAAGTACTGCCTGTGCAGTACCTGTGTTGACAATTGCCTGGATTCTGCACAAGTGCGGCCTATGGGTTAGGGTAATCAGACGGAAGAGTTGCCCCACATGATACATCATCCAGGGCTCCCTACAGGTAGCATAAGCATAACATCAAGTCTCCCAAAGGTATGTGTTGCAATGTGTAATGATGTAATGAGACCAAGGCTCAAACCTACAGACAGTACTGAATATTAGTGAATAACTGCTTTGACTACTACAATTGTTTACTGCTTGTTAGTGAAAAAAGTGTTGAATCAGTCATGTTTTTATATCTAAATATACACATCAGATAAATATTGTGGGATACATCTGAGAAGGTATATACAATATTCATGTTTACACATAAGGATATGGCTGTATATATATATATATATATATATATATATATATATATATATATATATATATATTTTACATTTGTTGACCGGGATAGTCTAACTGGATTTATGTCCATTTTCAGTACAGTCTCGGGGAGATGAGCTCCAAGAGATTACTAGACTACTAACATACAGGTACTAGTTTTTATACAGTTAAATACTACAAATTTTAAACAGTTCAGAAATCTTCACAGTTTATACAAAAAACATGTTACAAGCATTAGATAAGATATTTTAGACTTTATGTACAAGACTTCATTAGTAACTAACAGTTCAGCACACACACACACACACACACACACACACACACACACACACACACACACACACACATGTAGATATATGTATATTCATAAAGATACGTGTGGTGCACAAGCAACAACTCACTCCACCTCAGGGCCACCATCCCCAATATTTAGCTTGCTGGTGCCAGTGTACACCTTTAGGTATGCTGTTCATTAGCTGGAACTAGGCCTGTAAAAATGGTGTTTGGAATTTGGAACACTGCAAAATAACACGTGTGGCCCATTGTTGTCAAGCATCTGCAATAAGGCTGAGGATGGGGAGGGGTGTCAGCTTGAAACACAACAGTGAACTGAAGCATTCATACAAAGCTTGCTAAGAATAGCTGTATCTGAACACAGTGAAGGTTACGAATTGTGCCAGACATAACCTTGACTCTACAGCAATAGTGAAGACACTGTGTGATCTCCAAGGGCTGGGCACATAAGCTGACCTTCCAATCTGGCAGAGTTGGGGGACATTTGTAGGGCAGAGTGACCAAATAATGGCAAGTGAAGATGGGCCATGTTAGTATACCCCTTCCAGGAATAGTGACTGCTGTAGTTCACTTAACAGGTGCTTCAACAAACCATTGTGCTAAGGGTGTGCACACTTATGCAAACCACATACTGTAAGCATCTCATTCAGCATCTGCACGACTAACACACGTTTGATACTGCACTGGATTGATTGAGATCCTTGGCCCATAAACACTGCAGTTTCATCCATAGCAATCATGTTGGAGAGTTGGTATTTAGAAAAGTCAATGTCATCAACAAAGGACTTGAAAGCAAGTTCACGTTTATTAACTTCAGTATCTTCCAGCATGAACAGTGTTGTTGATCTTAGAGACAGTTCATATCGCTGAAGGAAGCCATTCTGCCAGTGTTGTGGTGCTTTGAGTTCTTTTGGGGATATTTCTAACTGTGGTGCCATTGCAAGGGCAAATGCTTGAATATCAGCCCTGCATACAACCAAAGACTTTGCTCTCCTGTTAGCAATCCACTCACAGATGATGTCTTCCAGCTCAGAAAATAATGGCTGCCGACCTGATCCACACTTGCACTTCTTAGCATGTCCTTCAGCCCGTTTGACTGAGGTTATCGTATGCTGCACTCCATTTTCGGACCATTCGGAGATCTAACTTCTCTTTGAAAAAAGCAGTCAGATTCGGAGATCTAACTTCTCTTTGAAGAAAGCAGTCAGATTCTTTCCCCAGGAGTCTTCCAGAATTCCTTTCTTGTACTCGGACTAGCTCTTTCTTTTTGCACTCATCTTGTCTGGGGAGGGAGGTAATTGAAGACTTATGAGGCCAGAGTGGCAACACAAAATGGTGCCGGTTAAGAAGAGGAGGCACAAGGGCCAAGGATCTCAACCGTCAAGTGTGAGTGATGATTAGGGTTACAGTAAGAATCGTGGAGGACTCCCAAGGAAAGAATCTTATGGCTTTCTGCAAAGAGAAGAAGTTGGGTGTCCAAATGGTCCGAAAATGGTGAGCAGAGTACGATAACCTCAGTCAACGGGGGTCAATAATATTATTTTATAATTCAACATGTCCGTTCTGTGCTGTTGACAATCGTACCTGGGGCTTATTTTTGGGGTAGGGCTTATATCATGACCATCCTGGAAAACCATACTAGGCCTTATTCTCTGGTTAGGTCTTATTTACAAAGAAATACGGTACTAACACAACTCATGCATCAGAGAGATGTATAATGTTGGTAACAAGGACTGAGTACGGCTGCAGTGCATGCTGTTGAGTGCCATATGTCATGCATGTTGACTGTTGGGTAATGACAGGTCTGTGTAATATTTTTGTGCCACCTCACCTGTGTGTGTGTGTGTGTGTGTGTGTGTGTGTGTGTGTGTGTGTGTGTGTGTGTGTTTAAAAATAAACCATAACATACAGGTCTTAATTTACATTTCTTGTCTGCCCCTCACAGGTGGCAAGGTGGGTCAGGGTCCCTCCTGTAGGCAAACTGATGTTAAGTGTCCATACAGAGTCTGACAATGATAATAGGCATAGTGAGGCACAGGCAGGGTTGTCAGGGGCTGAATCTGTGCCATTGGTTGACATCCCACTTTTTCCACCCCATCCTCGCACACAGTCACAATGCCCATACATACCCCATCACCAGTGGCCATAGATGGACAGTTGGCGGGTGGTGGCATGGGACAGAAAAGTGTGGTGACTATGGCAAGTGTGTCTGTACACAGCAGCCGTAGCTGGAGAACTGGCGAGGTACCACACTGGCAGATGTACAAGGGTGCTTGTAGAAAGGCTAATGACCATCATGCCCCTGGCAGAAGTGCCACAGCAGGTGTCACCAGATGCATGTTTGGGGCCGTCATGGAGGCACAGGCATGTATGGAACGTTACAATAAAGACAGTCTGAGGCTCCAAAGGGCTAGTCTTCCTGCTGTATGTGACATCTGTGATCTTGCATGTGCCCACTGTTATTTTGCAGAGGTTATGGATCGACGGTTGGGTAAGATGGTGGGAATCCTCAACCATGTGGTGTCTGTTGTAGAGCATGTGGTGGGAGTAGGGTGTCGGTCATGTGGATGTAGGCTAGCAACACCAATAGGTGGAGGTCTACGTGCATGTGCAACAACTCACAGCTGCTCCCGTAGTGGCAGTACCAGCACCTGCACTGCAGGGGGGTGCTACCCACACCACAACGCAGCAGGCCACGTGCATATGGTCCTGGTCGGTCCCAACAGGGACGCGGATCCAGTGGACAATTGTCATCATCAGGGGATTCTGGCTGGTAGTGCCTGTGGAACCCCTGGCAGACACAGTTCCTGTATCCGTGGCCGGGGCATGGTGAACTGTACACCCTGCATTGTACGGTCTTCAGTTGTCCAATAAACTCCTGCATAGGGCAGCCACATGGCAGAATTGTGTGCATACATGCACACACATCACCAACATAGCTAGGGGACCTCCATGCCTACACGCACCATGTCTGACCAGCCCATTTAATAAAGAACCCCCTAACCCACACGCATGATGTCAACCAAACGGTTCAGCCTAGGCCTCTGGCAAACCCACAACACACCCTGTGCATATACCTGTGCCACATCCCTGTCATCCATACCATCGATGCAGGGACATGCTAATATAGTTCTGATGCACAGGGTGAATGTACTAAGGTTTAGCAATGTAATGCTGTTTAACGTGCTTTCAGCTGGAATGATTAATGCTTACACGTCAGGGTGTGTAGCTATCCAGCCATGATGCATTATAGCTGTTATTAACACAGACTGATTGTGGTCTCCATAATGTATTCTGTTTGTGTTCTAGGTGTCTATGTGTCAGCAGGATGTTGGTCTACTGTCCTTCCCTACAAGGGGTGTGGCACTGCTGAGACACTTTTTGTCATATCCCAGGTACAGCTGAACACAAGTAACAGGTCTGTATAACAGTTACTGCATGTGCCACATGGCTGATAGGTCTGATGGATGTATACAGGTGAGTGCATGGTGGCTGATGTAAGCAGCTCTTCTACAGTGGACAATGGTAAGTGTACTGGGTGGCACACACTGAATGTTTGTGAATAACACACACACACACACACACACACACACACACACACACACACACACACACACACAGGCTTTGATGTTGTGGTGTTGATGCAATACACAGAGAATACTGTTCACATGGATGTACTTCATTTTGCAGTCTATCTAATCAGTGCTACTACAGGGATATGCATTTATTGCACATGCCACAGGGATAGTAGGGTGAGGGTTTGTCATGGCTCTCCTAATGTCAGCAACATCACCATCCCTTATAATGTATGGCAAGATTTATTATATTTAGAGAATGTGGCTTCAGAATGCTGTCTCCTACAAATATGCACACTCATACACAATTGCACACACATACAAACACACATACTCACATCTGCCTGGACTCGGAGGGTAACCCACGCCTATCTACCCATTTGTATAACAGTGTTATGCCGGTACTGCAAGCTCCAGGTAGCCCATGGGGTGAAGAGTGTAACAAGGTACATTTAATGTCAATTACAGCAGCAGCCATTTCTAAGTATAGGAATGGGGGTTGTAGTGGGTGAGAAGGCCACCAGAGTGTTTTCAACTACACGTTTACAAACACACAGACACTGTTATTCTCAGTCATGCACATTGACACATTTGTCAGTACTGAGGTCCATATGTGCAGGTGTTCCGAGGTGTGTACCAGGCTAATGTCCATGGAGAGATGAGAAAAGTAGGGTATGCGGGTACACTGGTACTATACCACCTGACATTTGTCAGCAGCCCATCTATCAACCGATACCATTTGAGCGATCCCCAGGGTGACAGTTAAATTCAACATCCAATCATCTGGTTTTCTCTTGCAGAACGCCAGTGAGGTGTTCCAACTGACATGTATGCAACATATATTACATAACATGGCCAGTGTCTGGGTTAGAGACCTGTACCCAAGCATGTTCTGTTGACTCTGGTATTCTGGTTGAGGTATCCGTGGCATGTGGTGCATACACGTTGGGGTTTCCTAGCTGTGGCATTCATAACACAGCTGGGCAGACATGTCAGTGTCAGTCAGAGATTGCCGGTAAGCAGCCAAGATGGATACCTGACATCTGCACATCTGTGCAGAGGACAGACAGAAATTAGCTAGCCAACAGGTTATGCATTAGGATGAATGTTTTGACAGACAGACGTCTGACACTGATAGGTATGCCATTACTACATGACAGCAGTGACATGTCCTAAACACATAGCAGTCTACAGTTAATAACATATCAGATCAATATCCAATAGAAGATACTTAAAAACATACAGCTGACACACCAAGAACACAATAGTCAGTACTCAAGAGTGCAGCTTTGCATGCAGGGATAAATTATTCCAGTACTACAATCTGCAATCTACTCTAACTTGGAACAGCACTGTTAAAAGTAGCAACATAATGAGACAATACATACAAGTGTGACTGCATATAACCTGGGACCCATGTATGAAACACATACAAAGAGAAAAGATTGTGGTAATAGCCATGTATACTCAGGTGTCCCATACAGTATACTCACACCCCTTGCTACTGTAATGACAGAAAATAGAAACATGTTATGTACATGGAATTAAATACACTCATTAAAGATGTCACTACCCTGCTATTTTATCAGACTGGAATGTGATCACTGGTTACCAGGCTGAGCTATGCTTACCAGGTGTAAGCATTGCTTAAATGTAAATGCTAAGCAGATTTGTGTACTGGTAAGTGAAGCCTACACAGTGTAAGCACCTTTTCATTTAGCAGTACATTAGCACCACTTACTATCGCGCCAACCTGCTTAAAGCTGCTCAAAACTGCCTTATCCACTCTGTATCCAACAGTCCTTGTTCTGCCTAGCAACAAAATAAACAGCCCTTGCAGGTCTTGAACCCAGGACCCTGTAGACTATAGCCACAGCATTTTACCACCAAGCCATCTGAGCCGTAAAACTGTCTGTTGCTTTTTCAAATACATCATTCAGTACACATACTGAATATTAGTGAATAACTGCTTTGACTACTACAATTGTTTACTGCTTGTTAGTGAAAAAAGTGTTGAATCAGTCATGTTTTTATATCTAAATATACACATATCAGATACATATCGTGGGATACATCTGAGAAGGTATATACAATATTCATGTTTACACATAAAGATATGGCTATATATATCTATATATCTATATATATATATATATATATATATATATATATATATATATATATATATTTTACATTTGTTGACCGGGATAGTCTAACTGGATTTATGTCCATTTTCAGTACAGTCTCGGGGAGATGAGCTCCAAGAGATTACTAGACTACTAAAATACAGGTACTAGTTGTTATACAGAAAAATACTACAAATTTTAAACTGTTCAGAAATCTTCACAGTTTACACAAAAAAACATGTTATAAGCATTAGATAAGATATTTTAGACTTTATGTACAAGACCTAATTAGTAACTAACAGTTCAGCACACACACACACACACACACATAGATATATGTATACATACACACACACACACACACACATATATATATATATATATATATATATATATATATATATATATATATATATATATAAATAACATATGCCCATAACATGAAGTCATACTTCAGCATCATAAATCACAACCTCTTAGCACAAGGGAACGTAATTTAAGTATTGCAGTTATAAATGTAGAATGTTGATACAGTAATAATGGTTGTGTCAACAGACATGTTGTGTAGGTAGGCCCTTCTGAAACTGACATGTACACCATCAGTTATTGACAGACATCATAAAATCATCATAGTGAAGTACCACACAAATCACAGTAATGATCCTGTGGAATACAGCAGAAATATGACCAATAAACGTGGACAGTCTGAAACAATTTGGTCAGTCCAGAGGTATACACAGAACTCCTTAGTGCAAGACATGTGGACCAAGCCTGACAAAGGGGATGTTTACAGCCATGAAAATGGAGATACATCACAAATACTGGAGTAGATAAGCTCACACAGTTGATGCACTGACACACTCCTGTCCGTCCTAACACATTAACTGGAGGAGCAGAGGTCCCAAGCCCACATACTTCCCAATATTTAGTGACTTGCATATTCACAGCATCCCACTGCTTTTTCAGAAATACACACCGTGTATGGTGGCCAGGCAACAGTACATCTGACAAATATCTGGAGATAACATCACACCAGGTAAATACACTGAGCTGATAGGCATGTCACCAAGCACTGTGTAAACTACAGGCAGACTGCCACAACACTAACCCAAGTTTCCTATGGGGGAATAAACATGTAATTGCAAATATAGCAAGTACTACAGACATGTAACAGCACGGAGTAACAGACACCAGTGTGAAAGTGCATACCCACAACCAATCTCAACAGTCACATTATGGTAAGCCTAATTAATAGTACAGTATATGGACTGTGTGAACAAAACCATCCTTCTATTTGCCACTCACACACTAACCCTACATATACTGGCCCAATTTACAGTGTAGTCTGATGCCTGACTATGGTATGGGAAATGTCTCAGTCTGGTCCTACAAACATATACGCTAATAGGGTACCAGAAACTGAAGCAGTATGCAACATCAGATAGAAGAGGACCAAGAACACTGGCGTCTACCCCAGTCTGTACACAGGCCAAGTAACATATTCACAATACACTGCTGCTCAGTACTGACACTCTGTCAACAATCACCGTAAGTACACAGACCTCACTACTGTACAGACTACAACAGAATGTCCAGGTTTTGTCCTCAAATATAAGGCCTCCTATACATAACATGTCTGGCAGTCTAATATATCACTGACTTATCAGGAATGATGCTAGTAAATAATGATATACTGTACATGTGCACCTCTTACTGTATGACATATGGACAAAGGGTGACAGACTTGAGGGACAGATGCACAAACACAGGGCCAATATTGATAAATTGTTGTGATAAACAGAAAATTGCTGGTGTAACAGGGTTTGTTGTGACATAGCTCTTCTGAGGGATATGAATTCAGTAACACACATGGATGTTAATATTTAATGACTGCAATCAGAGTATGCTACTGCATTTCTAAAGACAGAAAATGTGTGAGTAACACACCACATCTGACACTCCAAACTCTGGCCGGTCTGCAGATAGCCCTACACTTCAAAATGTAGAACAGCAATACTTATATTCTGTCCCCATGTCTGGAACATCTCCCTCCTGTTTGTCGGCCTGTCTCCACAGTGTTTGTTGTAAGAGGTATTTCCAACAACCCTCTGTGATGTTGTTTGTCAGACACTCACATGAAGTCCTGCTCACAGTGAAGGAAAAGGTCCAACACCCACATGAAGTGCTTATAGGAGTGTGTTTCCATGCAATTGGCTATAGGAATGATACCACAGCTGTTCCACATACGATTAGCAAGTAGGGGACTCCAATTCGTGCACAGGCCATCAGCTGATCATGAGCATTACCTACAAAAGTCAAGCTGCTGCCTATGCAAAACAGATGTATTTTTCCGCATCTACCAGAGAGGGAGAGAGAGAATGAGAGAGACAGAGAGAAAGTAAGAAAGGAAGAGAGAAAGAGCCAAGCATGTTTGTGTATGATCCATGGGTGGAGAGTGGTATCTGGGTATTATAACGGTTGCCTATATTGTTTACTAATCCATACTGTCACACCGTTATTGCACATGGCAGTAGACATTTATGGCTGTGGATTGTCTACAACAACCTCTACAGTGCTTGACAACTGTTGGCCTTGTAATGTGGACACTGGGATATACAGGTCCTCAATATAATAATGTAGCAATATCCACACTGCAATGGATCCTGTCATTACACAATCACCCCAACACTCACACAAGATACTGATGACACACACACACACACACACACACATACACTTACCAGTACTGAGTTTCAAACCCCTACTTGACTATGTATTGATATTACAGTGTTACACAGTTATTGCACGGGCCACAGAGTTTACATGTTGGAGAGCTGTCCAAAGGTATCTTTGAAGGTGAGTGACATCAGCAGCAGTGCTAAAGGAGGGGTAAGAGAAGTGTAGTAAGTGTGGATGTCCACAAAATCAGGTGTCAACAAAGACGCACTCTCTCTCACACAAACACACACATTATCACAGTTGCCAGGACCAGGATTAGAACTCCTAGTTTGCTACACTACAGTATTACGCAGTTATTGCAAGTGCCACACAGCTTATAGGGCTGAAACATGGCCAAAGGGTTATCTCAAGGTGACTGACAGCCGGAGTGCTAAAGTAGGGCAATGGGAGGTGTAGAGAGTGTGAATGGCCTCAAAATCATTCATCATCACACACACACACACACACACACACACACACACACACACACACACACACACACACAAAATTTGCCAGTACTGAGATCCATAGGTTCATTGCTTCACAGGTGTGTAGTAGGTGAATGGGCCTGAAGGCTCTACAAGGCTAGG
This sequence comes from Protopterus annectens, assembly GCF_019279795.1. Lineage (NCBI taxonomy): Eukaryota > Metazoa > Chordata > Ceratodontiformes > Protopteridae > Protopterus > Protopterus annectens. Next base: position 776,284,865 of record NC_056725.1, on the reverse strand, counting down.
CCAAGGGAATACCCTGGCATCAGACCACATGACAATAGTCCCCAGTGTGGCTCAGTGGTGTAGTCCCTGGAGTGGTCCCCAGGGGTGGGTACTGTATTCTCATCCACTCATCTGGGTTTCTGTTGTGGGTGGCCAGTGATGTGCACTGCTTCCCATGTATGTGATCTATATTCCATAACATGGACAGTGTCTGGGTTGTGCACATGTCCCACATGCATGGTCATTTGATGTGTGGAAGTGTACTTGAGTACTCTGGGGCATGTTGTGTGTACAGACTTATCTTCTGAAGTAGCATTCCAGACCTCATTTGGTGAGACCTGGCTATATAACTGTGGTCGTGACTGCACCCTACACTGACAGTATGATACGGGTATTCAGTGAAGTTTGTGGCACCTGTCCATACAGGGCATGTGTATAAGGAATGGTATTCCCTCTGTGGGGTACGTTTGCAGACCCTACAGTTGTTGCAGGTGTTCAATGGGGAACATGGCAAAAGGGCCACTGTACACATTTATTTGGCTACTGAGGGGGATGGAACAAGGTGCCATGTCCTTTTACTTGCTGGATTAACACACACTCAGTCAGGAGATGTAACACATCAAAGTACTTTCTGATGTCAGTGGCACTGTTGTGGTCAATAGGCATGTAGTCCACTGCTATCACACCGTGGTTACTATCTGGGAGGCAATATGCAGGGAACTACCAATATAGTGGTTGTTGCTTAGCCAAGTGTATTTGTTGATACATGGGTAGAAACTATTCTTTGAGTAATAGAAGGATTGCCTATATTGTTCACTAATCCATACTGTCACATGTAGGGCTGTGGATTGTCTACACCAACCTCTCCGGTGTTTGACATCTGTTGGCCTTGTAATGTGGACATTGTAACATATGCTAGGTCCTCAACATAATTTAGCAAAACCCACCCCACAATGGATCCTTTTATTACACAATCACATTAACCCACACACAGGCTACTGATGACACAAACACATATGCCAGTCCTGAGATTCAACCCCCTACCTAGCTGTGTATTGCTACTACAGTGTACTGCATTTATCGCATGCGCCAAGGAGCTTATAGGATGGATATTGTCCCAAGGTACTTCTGGGGTGAGGAACGTCACCACCCCTTGTAAATACTGGCATTGGGTGATGTAGTGAGTGAGAGATCCCAAAAATAATTTTACCCTACACACACATTTACATTTGCCAGGGGTGAGGTTCAAACCTCTAACAATTTTTTCGGACGATTATGTTATGTATTTACCACATGCACCACTGACCTTACATGGTTTAGGGTTGGCAACAGGTACTTCTAAGGTGGATGATATCTGCAGGATGGCTAAAGTCAGGTACTGAAATGTGTATTGGGTGCAAATGGGGCCAAAATCTTTGAGGTATGGACACACACATGCAGACATATTTACACACACACACACACACACACACACACACACACACACACACACACACACACACACACACACACACACACACACACACACACACAGCTTGCCACGGATGAGATTCAAACCCATACCTATGTAGTTACTGCTACTACATTGTTCTGCATCTATGGCATGCGCCATGGAGCTTACATGCTGGAGAGCTGTGCCAAGGTATCTTTGAAGGTGAGTAACATCAGCAGAAGTGCTAAAGGAGGAGTAAGGGGAGAGTAGTAAGTATGAATGTCCATAAAATCAGGTATCAAAGACACACACACTCTCACACAAATGCACACAGTTTCACAGTTGCCATGTCTGGGATTAGAACTCCTACCTAACTAGTATGCTACACTATAGTATTATGTAGTTATCGCAAGTGCCACAGAGCTTATAGGGTTGAGACTTGGCCAGAGGGTTATTTATTTCAAGGTGACTGACATCAGCAGGAGTGCTAACATGGGCAATGGGAAGTGCAGTGTGTATGAATGGGCCATAAAGCATTTCTCTGGAAACACACACACACACACACACACACACACACACACACACACACACACACACACACACACACACACACACACACCTTTACATTTTGACAGGACTGGGTATACAAATGCTAGATGAGTACTGATTTGTACTACCGTGTTACACAGTTATCACAAGCACCATAGACACTATAGGGGTGAGGGCTACCAAAAGGAATGTCTACAGTGATTGACATCAGCACATCATGTGATTTCGGCCAATTGGATGTGTGGTGGGTTGGGACAGGCCTCATAATGGAAATCTCTCTGTCACTGTCTCTCTCTCTCTCTGCCCCACATCTCTGTGTGTATATGTTTGACATATTATAGTGTGCTGGCCTTGGATGTGTGTGAGAACTGCTATCCAAAGTGTGAGCAAAGCATGAATGGTGTACAATGTGGTGTGTGTGCACAGACATCTGTGACTGACAGATATGTGTAGTCCACTGTATTGTCAGATATGGGCTTCATTTCTCTAAGTGTAGGAGCATGCCCAGTATGACCTTCTGTATTGAGTGTGTAAATCCATTACAGGTAGGGTTGTACTCCAGTCCAGGGTTTGGTGTTCTACACCTACAGCTAGCAACCTGTTTTTGATATCTGTAGATAGGTTGACAATATGGAGTCACAATGGGTGAAAGCTAGTGGGATACTGTAACTATTGCTGTCTGTGCTGCTTGTGTTACATGGTTGGTGTTAGCAAAGATATTCAGACATATGTACTGTTTTACACTGTGATGTATTATGTCATCAACTACTGACAGATATACTTATTTGCTCACAGTTATTTCCTGGGAAATACAAGATGAATGAAGCTGTGTCCAGTATTGTGGTCTGCAGCCAACATATTCTTGCACACTCATGCCATTCTGGAGGGGTAGCTGCAGACACTTTCTGATGGGTCTGTGCAAATGGCCCAGCACCTTGGTTTTATGGTGGCTGAGAATCCCCTACGTGTACATATCAACGTAACAGAATGGCCATATCCTGCTGTGGCCATACCTCTCAGCTGTGCAGATTCACCCAGGTTACCCAGGGGCAGGGCTCATATATCTGTTCAGTTCCCCTATGCATTGTGGTTTACAAGCAGGTTTGTAGCCACCCATTACTGGGTTTGCAGGCAGGGGTAGTATAGGCATATAGACACATCATAGTTTCAGACTTCACACACTCCATGGTGTCCATGCTTCTACACTCCCCCCACTCTGTTATTCTATCCTCTTCCTAGCATTATGTGAGCGATATCTGAGAAGTATCCCTATAATTGGCCCTTCATCAGTATTTAGGGGTTGGTCCACAGTTCATGCAGTAGGACATGGTGGGCATGCTATTGGGATTTGTCAACATGGCCTTGCATTTGTGTTCTGTTGACTGTGTTATGTTGTTAGTTGGGACCCCATGAGATACCATACACTGGCACTACGGGTGAGGCACAGGGCTTTGACCGAGGACTGTAGGCCATTTGGTAGTGATACTGGCCATCTGTAGCAGGTCAGTGCATTCTGTCACTCATACATTACCAGGCTGCGAGCCAGTGGATTCCCCTGGGGTGGCAGGGTAAGTATGCGAGGTGTTAATGGCAATCGTTTCTGTCCATATTAATCCATTGGTCTGGATGCAGGCAGGGTGCTGCTTACAGCTAGGGACACACCTGCATGTGACACCTCTTCAGCTTCCTGCATTCTGTGGGTACTCCCATACAGAAGTGGGCTCATACTGTACTCATTCCCAACAGCAAGGATATGACCTGTGATAAACCTGTGGCTGATGGTGGGGTGAGCTGAGTGCATGTGTGATATGGAATCTACTTGCAGCTGACTCACAGATATACATTCCCCTTATGCTGCCTTGTGCGGGGACATAGGCAGTCTCTCATTACTTCGTAACTGTGCCTTTTGTGGTCTGCTAGTGCCTGGCCAGACTACATCAGTATTCCATACTACACAGACAACTAGTGTGCTGCTAACCTGTATGTACAATTTCAAAGTTGTGTGCAGTTGACAGTTACATTTAATGTACTCTGTCTAGGGTACTTCCACCTGTGTACTGTGTATATGTCTGGGCCCACATTCATGGCATGCCCATCTGATGGATATTAACATCTGGACAGTGAGTATGAATGACTGCTGACATGGGTATTGCTGATAAGCATTGTGGTTGGCACTGCAGTTGTTGGGACATGGCCCTGTCATCCACAGTACTGCCCAGAGGCCACAGAAACAACCCTCCATGCCTACATGGTGACCACTTCCAGACAATATTGAACACACAGCAGCCTAACACACGGGCCCCTGCATATTGTACACATGCAACAATCTATCCTGTAGATTGGGCCAGCTCGGGTAATCTGTGCTCCACTGTTATTACACCTCACACTTACATGTTACTGCATTTCTACATAGGATTGTGTGTGTGTGGGGGGGCACACCTGACTACTTCAAACATTTGTTACGACTGTACTGGTATTTCAGGTACTCTGTTGGCTTCCATTTCATTTTGTATTCTGACCTATCATGCAAACTGGAGGCATATCAGTAGAGTACAAATCTTAGGTTTTATTGACCTACATTTCAGTTTCAGACTTCTTACCATTCAGAACTAACATACAACTGCCAGACTTGTTGCAGTCTGCCTGTGTAGGTCTGGAGGGGGGCTGTTAAGCACTACTATCAATTGGAGGCCTTAGCCCAGCCTTTTGGTCCTCTACACCTGTTCTGCTGGCTGAGGCTGGTGGTGGGTATGTGTGCCTCACTGACATGCATGTGTGTGTCCTATGGACACACACAATTGGGCCAACACATGTACTGCAGTGGGATCGGTCACCTAGTCTAGTACTGCCTAGTATGTTGACACCAGTATTTGATATGGATTTCATGCTGCCCATATAGGTGTCCATTATCTGCTGCCATCCCATTCAGTCACCCGATTCCCTTGCATGCTCAGGTCCATACCATAGATACAACTATCAGAACTTACTACTCTATTCAGCAATTGATAGGAAGAGTGACTTACCATGAGGCTGTGCCAGTACTGAGTACGGTGCTGGAGGACTGACTATGTCGGGTGCACATAGTACACTCCCTATACATGGTAAAGCACATGTAGTGTCATATTTGGTATCCCTTTTACTTTATGTGAGAGTCAGAGAGAGGTGTCATTCTCTGGGTCCCTACCGTGTCACAGTGTATGTGCTATGCATTGCCTCTTTGCCAAGGCCTGAGCATGCTACCTTCTGCCTATATGGGCAGGCTCAGGTAGTTTCTCCTCTGAGTCCCATTGTGCCTGTGACGGCCTTGGCAATGGTGGGGGGGGGGGCTGTGTGGCCTTGCCCCATGCTGTTCCTGCTGCAGCTGTTTCCACAGGATCATATTGCGTAGCATGGCACATACTATGAACATTTGTGTACATGTAGCTGGAGAGTACTGCAAGGCTCCACCAGATATGTCCAGGGAGCGGAACCATGACTTGAGCAGCCCAAACACATGCTCTATTATGATTTGGGTTTGTGCGTGTGCCTCATTATGGAGTTCTTGTTCAGGTGTGTTGCATTTCTGATGGGTGTCACCAGCCACGGCTCCAGTGCGTAGCCAGCATCCCCCACTAGGTGGCCGTATGGGATGTCCCCACTGGCAAATGACTGGTACAGCTGTGTCATATGCCAGATGTGGGAGTTGTGATAGCTTCCAGGGCTGTCAGCACACACATTCAAGATAATGCCTTTGGCATCGCACACGACCTGGCAGTTGATGGAGTGGAAGCCCTTGGGTTTTATGCAGACCCTACCCTGCTCACCGGGTGGTGCGTTGATGTGTATGTGCGTGGAGTCTATAGCACCCACTACCTCAGGGTATTCCGCTGTTTGGTTGAAGAGACACACATTGCTGGTCAGCGCCTCATGGGTGTTGAGGAAATATATGTGCTCACCAGCATGTGTTGACATGGCATCCAGGAACTGGTGGAGTACCCTGGATGCTGGTGCCTGTGACATTCCCATGATATCTCCAGGTGCCCTTTGGAAGGTATCCGTGGCTAGTATTCTTAAGCCTACACATACCTTGGTATCCACTGGGATGGGTCTCCCCTCTGTTGGTTGTGTGTGTCAGGCGTGGCCAGCACAGCTCAACAATTTGTTGTAGAATGTCCCTGTCCACCCTATAGCGCTCCACTATCTCCAGCTCATGTAGCCCCTGGTAGGTTACCTTGGGTCTGTACACTCTTCTCCTCACTGTGGGTTGGTCATCAGCATTCACATCCTCACCACCCTCATTCTCTTGCACATATTAATGTATGAGAGCGACAGCAGCCCCTAACATTTTGTTAGTTTTGTCAGGTAAAATTTCCCCGTCTGTGTACACCGGTGGTGTAGAGTTTGTGGGAAAAATCAGACTGGAAGGTGTTTGCATAGTTTATAGCAGTGTGCTAGGCTGTTCCATGTGTAATTGGCTGATTCTGATACATTTCACCTGCCAGCTATGCTAGTTCTCCTTGATTGCCTTCCTACTGCTGTTTTCCCTTCCCATTGCCTTCCTGTTGAAGCCCAGAGGCTCGGTGCGCATACCTAGTGCTCAGATGTGAACAAAACTGCTATTTCCTTTTTTTTTTTTAAACCCGATGTGCGATGCACACACCCGTTTATATATAATATAAACATTGCTAGGCAGACTCAGACATACCCCCTTCCTTAGCTGTGCTTAGTTGTGGCCCGTGTTTGCCCTTAGCTAAGCACACCCCCTTCCTTAGCTGTGCTTAGCTAAGGCCAAACATGGGTCACAGAGCTCCAAGCAGCTTACAGCATGCATGATGCTCCCCCTTATGAGGTCCTCTACCTCTTAGACTTATACAATGGTGTTGCTGCATGTACACAGTTGGGTGCAAGCTAACACTGAGGGAAATCTGTGATTCAGTATCAATCCCCTCATTTGCATAAAACTAAATGCTAATTCATAGTTACCACACTCACACTGAGCCTTCCCCCTTAGCAACCATTATTCCCTGGTATTGTTGTCTTATGCATGCCATTGACTATTATGGTAAAATGTCGATTTGGGTTTAAAAGCTTATTTCCAACTTTTTTCTTATTTTCGGGCCGATCCCATTTGTGCACTACTGCCCTACGCTTAAACGGCCGAGATCGGCCCAAAAAAAAAAAAAAAAAAAAAAAAAACATTTATAAAATTGCATCTATTTTTATGCCAATGGCCATATATTTGGCCATTGGCATGCCTACTACATTGAATACATGCTTTCTTTCAAGCTGTCATGCCTCTGTTTTATAATTTGAAGAAATGTATTTGGTTAGTAACCGAATACATTTCTGCAGGTTACACAATTACTGCACAGACACCTGCCTGCTTCCTGAATCGCTGTTAAAAGAAAAACACTTTTTTCTCCAACATTCGTCAGAAGAAACACAGCAATTTCGATAAGCAAATAAAAACTTTATTTACATGCATGGAGGCCTGCCACATCGATGGTGGAATGTCAGCAGTCTAACTTCTGTACAAACTGCAGGGGGTTTTATAGCCCCTTCTGCATGTACACACACATACTCAACAAGATGTTTATCAGACACTGAGTTTCAGTTAAGACAGAAATATGCAAGGGTCAGTTTCAGTTAAGACAGAAATATGCAAGGGTCATAAGATAATTACAAGTTCTGTTCTTTCTCGGACTGCAGGTTAACATCTGCACATTCTTTCATGGTCAACCTGTTTAAGCAGGTCAAACAGTTCTTTTAGAAATTCTTTCTTTGCACACAAGATAGTTTAACCCTTATTATGCCTGATACAAAGTAGTTGTTCATACAGAATTTTATTATATTTTCCCCCCTAACAACACTTTTTATCAGCAAAATATTTCACTACACATTCTGGTCATACAACTTTTCATTTGATTTGTATCCTTTGTACCCATAATAGTAAGCTTTTGTCATATTGGCAGTCATTACATTAGACATAAACATTCGGATGCATGGGATACAACAGCAACCTAAAAACAAGAATATAATGGCACCAACACATACAGCAATTAAAATGTTCAAAAGAACACTTCCCCAACTTCCGAACCAGTTCTGGAAGAATTCAGTCAATGGATTTTGTCCTGGTTTTGTCAGCTCAGACACCTTCTGAATAATTTCGAGGTGATTCTCAATTTCGTGCTGATTATCCAGGATAAACGAACAGCACTCCTGTTGGATAAGAGCAGAAGTACCTCCTTTTGCCGCTAGGGTGAAATCGAGCGCCATACGGTTCTGCAACACTACTGTTGTCATTGCCATCAATTCGTCCGTCACCAATTCTAGCGCAGAAAAAGTTGCATTACTCAAAGTCTCCAACAATTTTGACAATTTTCTGAGTTCCCAAATAGATTTTACTGTCCCATATGCTGGAAGAATACCAGCACCAGAAATCACATCATCACCCAAGTCCATATGTGATAGCCCCTTACTGCTACTGTGGGCTAAATCATGATGGTAGATCCAGGACGCATCGATTTTACCTATGGGATTAATAGGTTTATTAACAGTACATACATTTCATATTTTACCTTGGGGTAGTGTAAATACATGTCTTATTGCTGGTACCAAATAACCTAAAAAACAACTACCAGACCAACTTTCTGGTAACCACTTATATGCCTTTCTTCCACAGACAAAGTAGCAATCTTGTACCTTAATGGTAATATTAACAGGATTCAAATGTTCCCCCACATCTTGCAGCCCTAGAAACAATAGATAATACACAGACTTCATTTTCTGAAAGAAATTAGGGTCTTTAACAAGTCTTTTTATAGGTGTAGAACTTGTTACACAACCTGAGTTATCTGTGGTACAATTATGAACTATTGTTGTATTGCACTGGCTCCACCCAACTCTATTTTTACCAAGTTTTTGAAAGCATATCGTTCCATTTTGACGACCCATGAGAGGTAAGGCTATTTTATTCTTTGATGTAACATTTGAGGTGTCAAATATTAAATTGGTCCATGTTTCATTAACCCCCAAAGGGACCGTCCTCAACATTAACCCCTCATGTACAGTAGGAATAGCAGTGCATACCCAACAATTAGAGATATTAATAGATGAAGCATGAACATACTTAACTTAACAGCCTGGTAGGTATTAAAAGGTGGATGCCAAACTGTGTTTTTCATGTTCCTTTTAGTTCGACTAACAGCATCTGAAAATAAAAATGGCCAAAACAGAAACACAGAAATCACAATGACTGTTAACAAAATTATTGTACAATCTTTCTGTGGGAAAGGCTGCTCCCGTGTATTATCATTGTCTCTTTGTCTTCTTTCAGGTACGAAATACTCCATTTCTTCGTTCGAAGAAAACTAAAATGGATACACAACTACACAAAAATATTAAAACTAAAAATTGTACTCAAAAATAATTAAATACCACCCCCCTTTGTCACTTCTTAAGGTTCCTCAGGGGGACCTAAATTTTTGTCCAGCTCAAACTGTTTTACCAGTTTACAATGTGTTAAGTGGATCCACGATGGTTCGTTCTTTTATTCAAACCGCAGTAGGAATCGAAATCAGCACTTGATATGGACCTTCCCACTTTGGTGAAGCCCAGTTTTTTCTCTTGATTATGTTGATCCAGACCCAATCTCCAGGCTTAACTTCGAGAATTCTGCTCTTCTGTTGATCTGAAAAGCAATCATTTGTTAGAGGCGTTTTAGTTTTTGTCAGCAATTTTCTCATGTAATCTGCTAACTCCTCACCCCCCCCCCCCTCACATTCCGCAGGCAATATCCCTTGCCATTGCGGGACGTAATAGGGGCGGCCAAAAAGGAGTTCAAATGGCGTAATACCTTTGGAGGTAGGTGCGGTCCGCATGGAGAGGAGTGCCAAAGGTAAGCAGGTAATCCAAGACTGATGTGTCTTGGCCATGAGTTTTCGTAACTTACTTTTGAGAATACCATTATGACGTTCGACCACCCCGGCTGACTGCGGATGGTAAGCACAATGGTGTTTAAGGCAATTTTGAAAACAACAGCCAATTTCTGAATAACTTGATTAACAAAATGAGTGCCATTATCAGAATAGATGTGTACTGGAATTCCAAAATGTGGAATAATATCATTCGTTAGAATTTTTGCCACTGTTGAAGCATCAGGATGAGTGACGGGAAATGCTTCAACCCATTTAGAAAACGCATCAATGATAACTAATACAAACTTTTTCTGCTGTGCAGGGGTAAGTTCAATGAAATCCATACAGATGGTATGAAAGGGATAGGGTGGAACTGGGAAGGTTGCCGGTGCAACACGTATACCACCCTGCCCATGAAATATACCACCCTGCCCATGAAAACGAGCACAGACAAGACAAGACAGACAAAAACGTTTTGCATATGCTACAAATCCTTTACTCCAAAATACTTGTTGCACTACCTGAACCATAGCTGCTGGACCGTTGTGAGACGGCCCATGAGTAATGAGGGAGGCATAACGAAATAAATTCGTTGGTAAAACGTATTTACCATTTGGTCCCATATAAACCCCCTGCTCATGTGTCACCCCATATTTCATCCATTTTTGCTTTTCCTGTTTAGTGCTTAATTCTTGCATGACCCGTAAGGTGTGTAAATTAAGATTATCTGAAGGTTGTAGGTCTGTTTCAAGTGCAAAAGCGGATGTTAAAGCAATTTCCTTAGCGGTTTTATCAGCTAGGGCGTTTCCCAGTGCTACTGGATCTTTAGCATTAGTGTGGGCCGCGCATTTACAAATCGCTAGCCTACTAGGTAGTTGGATAGCCTGTAAAAGATCCAAGATGAGGGTATGCGTGATTTCTTTCCCCGAAGCGGTAACCATTCCCCTGTTTTTCCATTGCTGGGCAAAGACATGCACCGTAGAAAAAGCTTACTGGCTATCTGTGTAGATAGTGGCTGCTTTACCTTCCGACAATGCGCATGCCCTGGTCAAAGCAATTAATTCCGCTGCTTGTGCGGACAAATTCCTGGGGAGAGGATTAGCTTCTATGATGTGTGTACCAGTTGTCACTGCATAACCAACTTGGGTGTTACCTATCTCATTTTTACGGGCCGACCCATCTACAAATAAAGTCCAGTCAGTGTTTGGTAAGGGTTGATCTTTAAGGTCAGGTCTAGGTAAAACATTTGCGTGAATCATGTCCAGGCACACATGTGGAGTTCCATCAGCCAGTGTGGGGAGGAGAGTAGCCGGGTTTAGGGTAGTACATCGTTCTATAGTCATGTGAGGTTGAGACAACAAAATAGTCATACACGATAAGTGTCTGCTTGGAGATAGAAAAGTTAACTTATCCTGCAGCAGAATCACTGCTACCGAATGCGGTACTCGCAAAGTTAGTGGAGGAAATAAAATAAGTGTCGCCAAAGCTTGAATGGCCAATGCCGCCGCCGCCGCCGCCACCACCACCACCACCACCACTGCCTGCACACAGTGCGGTAATAGGTTCATAGGTTCATAGGTTCATACTAGGCTATCTGCCCGAGGGCATTTACAAGCCTAGCCCATCGTTTTGTGGCTTAGGCCACCCCTTTAGTATGGGGAACTATACCCATTATTTTTCTGTGCCTCTGTCGAGCAGTGACACTGAGGTAATCCCTGGGGTATATCTGCGATCTCCCATCCATTGGTCAAGATTTCTCTTGAACAAGGCCAGCGAGGTGCTCTGCCTCACATGTACCGGGATTTTGTTCCACAGCATAGGGAGTCTTTGGGTGATGAATCTATCCCTCCAGCACGCCCCATTAATAGCCGGTCAAGGTTTAAGTCTCCGCCTTGTGGCTCTGATGGATCTAGATTTTTGAGGTGAAGCATATTCATCAAATCTGGGTTTGACATGGCCTTGTATGTTAGGCAAAGGTCACCTCTGAGCAGCGTGTACTGAATAGAGCTGGAGTTCTTTCAGTCGGGCAGCATAGGACAGATTTTTGAGACCCTTTATCCTTTTGGTGAGGAACTTTGTGGCCTCCAGCTGCTGCAAGTGTCGGGTCAGATACATTCCGAATGGGGCATTGTACTCAATCATTGGTCTGATGAGTGATGAGTAAAGGGAGACTATGACCTCCCTTGATCTAGATGAGAATCCCTTCATGATAAGGTGGGCAATGTAGAAGGTCTTCCTAACTACTTTAGCTACATGGGTGTCGAATGACAGACTAATGATCGCGCGACAGCGTCCAATTTACTTGAATAAAAAGCCAGGGGTCTGAGTTTGTCCCCATGTGACTGTAACAGGACGGATGTCATGTATCCGCCTTTAAAGTCCACCGTTTGAATAAAAGGTTTGGAATAGTCAGGGAAACCTAGAACTGCTGAACTTGCTATCAAGTGTTTGATCTGAGTAAATGCTTGAATGGACCTATCCGTCCAAGAAATGGGATCATTTGCCGCCATTGGGAGTGCAAAGATCAGATCCGATAAAGGACCTACTTCCTCAGCATAGTTAGGTATCCAACTACGGCAAAAGTTAGTAATCCCCAAAAATGACATCATTTCCTTTTTTGTGAGGGGCATAGGTGCCTGGAGAATAGCTTCCTTTCTAGTACCATCAAGTTGCCTGCCTTGGTTAGATATTAAATAACCCAAATAGCGTACCTCTAGTTTACAAAATTGTAATTTAAACTTATTTACCTTGTGTCCTTCTGCTAAAAAATGTAGAAGCCACAGGGAGTCCGTTTTACAGGCAGATTCTGTAGGGGCAGCCAGCAGGATGTCTACGTACAGCAATAGATGGGTTCCATGCTTCGGTGAAAATTGAGCCAGGTTCGCTGACATTTCTTGAGAAAATACAGTAGGACTTTCACAGTAACCTTGAAGTAACCGTGTGTATGTGTAATGTTTGCCCATAAATGTAAAGGCGAACCAAAACCTGCTATCCTCATGTAATGGGATAGAGAAAAATGCATTACTGATATCAATAACTGTAAAATATTGGTCTGTGGGAAGGATATCATTCAGTAGGACAGACGGATCCGGAACTACCGGGGCCCTTGGTACTATGGCTGCATTAACAGCCTGTAAATCCTGTACCATCCTCCAAGTTCCGTCCGGCTTCCTTACTGGAAACAAAGGCATATTACATGGTGAATCTGTGCACAGGATCAAGACCCCTGCCCATAGTAATGCTTCAATTACCGGAGAAATTCCTCCTTTGCTATTTTGCTCAACGGGTACTGTCGTTTGTGTGGTCTATAATCAGATTTAGGTGTGATTTTGACCGCACCTGCTGTTTTCATTAATCCTATATCATGCTGTCCAGTCGACCACAAAGACTGTGGTATAGTCCGCAAATCATTTTCTTCTTGCGGACTTAGCATGAAAAGTCAGCTGGCCAATGCCCTATCTTCCCTCAAATGTACTGTAGGTCTAAGCCTGCGTAACCCAATTCAACTTTTGTACCTGAACCTCCCTGCTTTGTAACTGTTCTTCCGACAAGGTACTCCATTCTGTTACCTTTCTACCTACAGAGACCCAAGCCTGTCCTACCTCTTTCATTACAGATGCATGTGGTGTAAGATTACTCCTAAAAAGTGCCAGCATATCTTTCGTGAGACTGCATGTGGCTGCAGAGTTTCCTAATTTATCCCAGTACAGTTGCTTTAAAACAATCTTCGTGATTTTATATTTAAAAAACAGTGTTTCATATACCGTATCAGGACCTATCAATTTTCTATAGTACATTGTACAGTGCAACTGTTCTGCCTTCACTGGTGGTTGATGACCATACTTACTTAAAGCCAAATTTAGTAAGACATTTTTTACGCTTTGAGGACCTGTAGAGACCAAATCATCACTGTACCAGTAATGTAAATCTCCCTGTCCTTCTTGCAAAAATGCAGCTTCAAGTTGTACTCGCCTGGCCTGTATACCATGGTCTGTGGGGACTGCCGCTATACCAAAAACATGCATTAGGTCCCTTCCTAACAAATTAACAGGGCAAATATGTGAAATAATTACACGAAACCTAATGGTCTGGTTTGTTTGAGGGTCTGTGAACCACAGCAGTCGAGACAGCGGTTCTTTATAAATCCGTCCATTTGCCGTTTTTACTAATACATAATCACTCGTGGCTGCATCAGATGGCACAACAGTATGTTTTAGCAAGGTCCTACTTGCTCCCAAATCACACAAGAATTCTACTTCTTGTCCTTCAACCTGCAAACTAATCACAGGTTGCACCTACAGTTGCATAGTTGACGCTAATGCTGTCAAGTTGACAACTTGATATTCTCCATCAGCAGAAAAACTGCTTTGCTCATGTTCCCATCCTGCACATTCCCCTTTGGTCTCTTCGTTCTCCTCCTCATAACCTTCCATAATTTCATCCGGTGGCCCTGGCCACCCTTCCTCACCATCATATAGTCATGCTGAGGACTGCGCCGGTGCTTGTGAGGCACCCGGTTGTCCCGAGCTACGACAATCTCTTGCAAAATGTCCTTTCTTTCCACACTTAAAACATCCCCCCCCCTTACCCTTCCCCCGTAATTCTCAGAGTGTCCTACATTTCCTCACCCCCTGCCTCTGCCCCTTCCTCTGCCCCTATTAGGTTGACCTTGCAGCAACATAATCGTGCCATCCGAATTAACCGTGAGGGTCTGTGCTTGTTTCTTTTTATCCGCTATATACTTCTCCGCATGCCTAGCATATTCTAACAGTGGTTGTAACCATGCTGTTCTGTGGTCTATCATATGTTTAGTAATAAAATTACTAATCGGAGATCTACACCCTTTCAAAAAGGCATTCTTTAACTGTTGTTCATATGATGAGTCTGTCTCCTGATTAGTGGGCACTTCTATGCCACTATGGTCATTAAAAATAGTTAAACGCTGTAAGTAATGATCTACTTTCTCGTCATCGGACTGTACACATTGATTAATGCGTGTCCAGTCTGCACGTGCCTTCCATTTTTCTGTGACCCACTCAAGTAACGTTTTAAGTTGCCTCTCAAATTCTGCGATATCATGACCAAGAGGCTCCTCGTCCTCCGTAAGGGGTTTCCAATTTCCACAGATAAGGTGCCAATCAGGACCTAAAATCTGTCTGAGTACCTGTTCACATTCAATACTATTAAGTTTATAACTTATTTGCATACCGTGCATGTCATCGGCAAATTTCTTAATGTTGTCTTTTGGGTGGGGGATTCCTTCTACGGCTTCTCTAATGTCCTCTTTGGTCCATGGATGGTAAACCAGGATTGTGGGACCCTGACCGTCCATTCCTGCCTGTGGGTTTGCTACCTGAATCAAAGGGTATTCGCTCTCACTATCTGACACCGACTTATCCTTTATTCTCCACTCACCACCCCTACCTTTCGGTTTCGTAACTCTATAGAAGTGCCAGGAGTTTTTTGCAATGTTACGGTTGGTAGCGGAGGATAAATGGCGGAGGAGACCTTCTCTTTTTCACTTTCCTGGTATTGTGGCGGATCAACCGCCCCTTCCCCCTCCGCCGCTCCTTCCACGAGGTAGGGCGGGGCAGAAGGATTACGACGAGTAGATATGGTGGTTTCGTCATCTTCTTTATTAACAAAAAAACGCAGATTTTGCACTTGAATCATCCTTCTTAACCGAGTTTTTACTAAGATATATTTTGTTTGCCTCCTCAAGCCATTTTTGTGCTTGGGGGAATCCCACCTTTTTTTGGTCTTTTACTCTACTACCCGCATCTCTGCGCAGGTCCCTTACCAACCTCTGACATTGGTACTTATCTAATTTGCCTGAAAACTGATACTCCGTCTTCCATTTGTCTAAATATTTTAAATTCTTTGGATGTAGTTTAAACATATGTTGTTCATCTTCACCAACTTCAGTTTTTTTCTGTTGAACAGCAACTATTTCATGTTCCCATTTCCCTTATTTAAAAGGGAAAGTATTCCTTTTTCCTGAGATCTCTAGCTATCTTCAGAATTTTTACTTAAAGATAGTCCTTTTTTAACAAACAATTGTCCCTTATGACTAGTCCCTTCCTTTTCCCCCATCTGTTATTAAAAAAAGGGAAAGCTTACCTTGCTGCGAGTCTTCCGCCCTTTCGTTCATCACCGTCTCGTAGACTGAATCAAGAGCGACTGGCCTCTACTTACGACAAGATTTCGTCGGAGGTCTTTCACTTATCAGGGAGTCCGTGATTCGTTCTCACTTCCTGTACAGGTTGTCAGTCCCTCTTGTGTGATTCGCACCATGAAGAGGTGGCCCCACGGTGGGCGCCAGAAAATGTTAAAAGAAAAACACTTATTTCTCCAACATTTGCCAGAAGAAACACAACGATTTCGATAAGCAAATAAAAGCTTTATTTACATGCATGGAGACCTGCCACATCGATGTTGGAATGTCAGCAGTCTAACTTCTGTACAAACTGCAGGGATTTTTATAGCCCCTTCTGCACGTACACACACATACTCAACAAGATGTTTATCAGACACTGAGTTTCAGTTAAGACAGAAATATGCAAGGGTCAGTTTCAGTTAAGAGAAATATGCAAGGGTCATAAGATAATTACAAGTTCTGTTCTTTCTCGGACTGCAGGTTAACATCTGCACATTCTTTCATGGTTAACCTGTTTAAGCAGGTCCAACAGTTCTTTTAGAAATTCTTTCTTTGCACACAAGATAGTTTAACCCTTATTATGCCTGATACAAAGTAGTTGTTCATACAGAATTTTATTACAATCGCTAATTCACCTCATTTGTATGGTTTTCACCAGCAAATTAGGTAATTAGCATATAGCAGTGGTGTCTGTGCAGGAACAGTGTAGGAGCACTCGTGCACGTCCCGGGAGCTCATTCCTGGATCGCTCGTCGGCCATATTGCGTGCAGCAGCTCTTGCACTATTCCTGCACTTCGTGCAAAGCTTGCTGAATCCGGTGATTAGACTTTCTTTACATTCTAACATCCAATACAAATAAAGATAGGCCCACCACCCTGGTTAAATATTCCTTGGTATGTGCATCTTTTAAAAAAAAATTCATTTTTTGTATTGGTACTTTATTTGCTATTTGTCGTGGTGGCATTCTTCATGGTACATTACAGTGTAAAGAAGTTCAGTAGCAAATTGCTCTTGATAGAGATAATCCTCCTGGACTAAGTGAATTTATTAATACATTTTTTTTTTGAAAATTTCTTGTATCTAACTTAACTCTTTATTATTATTGGATGGTCAACACTGTTCAATAAAATGTATTTTTTTAAATGTTATTTTTCATGTGTTAGCTAATTTAAAGAAATGTATGGATTGATCTATTTGATATTTGAATTTGTTGGCTAAACAAAAGTGGTCAGTATACAGCTCTTTAAATAAATTCTCTCATCCTTGCTTAGGTTGGCCTGATGAAGTTCTTTCAGGTATTACTAAAGAACAAAAGTGCTCACCTGTATAACTGGTACTGCATTCATTTTTGGTGGCTTCCTGTTTACTGGTTTTGCTGTATTTGGATGCTTCTTTAGTAGTTATTTTATTCTGCTGAACTTTATATTAACACTGGTTTGTGTGTTTACATTATCTCTACCAACGTGGAAATTGAAAATGGCTTCCAATTGCACCTTAATAGTAGAATAAAAAGTGTCATGTACTTAACATAACATTCCACCTGTTTTTTAATTCTTCCTCAACTGCTGGGTTTGCTTGGCTGCCTCTACCAGATCATCAGATCATAGAACTCTCAAACTCCTCCCTTTACCCATGATGTCGTGCTAACCTCACATACCTCAGATCAAGGTTGCTGCCCCTAGATATAAATGGGCAACCTATTACGGAAAATAAAGGAAAAAAAAAAGAAAAAAGCTGGAGCTTAAACAAGGAACAGAGGTTCCTGTATAACTTTTAGATCTTCCCAGAAGTAAAGGATGGGGGTAGGTGGGCAGTAAGTTGAGGAAGAAAGAAATTGGACAACACAGGTGGAACATTATAACTTTATCTGATGTTGCCATTTTCATTTATTCCTCACCTATTGAAACAGAGTCCTCAGCTACTGTAACCTTGGGAGTCCCTTATGGAAGGATATTTCAGAGCACTGCTGAGCCAAAGACCGCTATATTCCTGGAAATTAAATTGAAGTTGTAACGAGCAATGAAATTGTGAGGATTACACCAAGTCGCAGCTGCACAAACATCATCTAAAGAGGCTCTCGACCAAAAATCGACATCATAGACCATGTGGAAAGTGCTCTAGGAGGTTTTGGTAAAAGTAATCCTAATTTACCATAGACAAAGGTTATACAGTCAACCACTTGGCTAATATAACTTTAGATACTGGTTTTCCTAGACTGGTAGGAGAAAAGGAAACCTCAGGTTTCCTCATGTCTTTGGTCCTAGGTCCTATTAAGGTAAAAACAAAGTTGTCTATGTACATCCAAAAGGTATACTACATACTCCCCTTTGTCTGTAAAGTTGGGAAAGAACACTGGGAAATTAATGATCTGGTTTATGTTTGATTCAGAAACTACCTCAGTTAAAAAGGATGGGTTTCTTCGTTATGACACCATGTCTTTGTGAAAAATCAGGTAAGGAGGTTTTGAGGATATAGCCTGGAGTTCAGATACTCTTCTAGCCAATGTAATAGCAACCAGACAAATGATTTTCCAAGATAAAAATTTAAGGTCTGCTCTGGCTGAAGATTTGAAGCGGCATAGATTTAAGGCCTGAAGCATTACATTTAAATCCCAAGGAGGAATATGATCTTTTTATGGAGGCCTAAGCAAAAATTTCATAGTTTAGAAGAGGCTAAGGAAGATAGATAAAATCCAAAGATGCTTGAGAGCTAAGGAATTGCATCTGATACCTAACAGTGGCAAATGAGATCTGAAGTTTGTTAGGTTGGCAGGGCATTATAGATAAAGGGAGGAGCTTGACAGTTCTAGGATCTGATTGATTTGGTAGAAGCAGACAAGTCGGATCTGAACCCTACAGTTGAGAGACAAATGAAAATTACATCAGATCTACAGTTAGAGTGGAAGATTCCATCAGGAAGTCAAAAATTACCTCTGTGGGGGCTGAAAAGGCATCCAACCCCTTAGGGGTAACCTAAAACGCAAAATGTTTCCATATACTACATACATCATATGCTAGACAGCTTCTAAGAGGAAGACAAGATACACACCACTCTGTTGGAAAGCTTGGGATATTGGGCCTTCAAAGGAATTGGAGGAACTATGCAGTCAACTTTAGGCTCTGAAGTTTGTGCAGGACTAGGTCCGCCAGGTCAGAGATTGCATCTGGAATGGGATCCAAGACCCAAGAGGATACTTCAGAAGAGATCAAAGGACAGGGAACCACACACAATGGAGCCAAAAAGGAGAAATGAGGATTACAGTTACTCTACAATGGAGCCATTATCAGAGGAGACGGGATAGGTGTAGAACAGACCTGAGGGGCCAAACATGCAGAAGAGCATCCCTGGGTGACTGTCCCTGAGAAGGGACTAAGACATAATAGCTGGTGCACTTGGCATTGTAAGGGGATGCAAACAGATTGCAATACAGAGTGCCCCAATGCTGAAAAATCTGAGTGGCTACTCTGATTCAGGACCACTTGTGCAGAAAAAAGAATGTTTCTGCTCAAATTGTCTGTTAATACAATGCATCTCCCTGGTATGTGAATTACATGCACAGACCACTGAGACAAAATAGCCCATTGCCAAACTCTCACTGCATATCAGCAAAAAAAAAATATATGAATGGGTTCCCCTGTTTGTTCAAGTACCACACTGCAGACATGTTGTCAGTTTGAACTGAAATCACACCCTCAGGTAGACTGTTCTGAAAAGCTGAAGGACTGCCCTAATCTCTAAGACAATGGTCCCTTGGACCAACCTCCCTTTGAAATGCCTCCCACCCTAGAAAAGAGGCATCCATGGTGATCATGCCCACAGGAGGGGGAAGCACAGTCTCCCGGCAAACACCAAGCCTGATCTGATTTCAAAATACCTCTCTTAATGCAACTGAAAACTCCATTGGATGTGCAGATAAGACCATTATATCACCAATATCCACAGCAGAACCCTCATGCAGCACCTCACAAGTGGAACCAAATAAATGACAGCTGCCACATGCCCCAACAGCCTGAAAACCTCATAAGCCGGGGGGCTTGTGCATAAGATCAACAAAAGAACATGACACTTCAGGGGCTTACGCCCTGGAAACTGGTAGACATGAAATCTGAAAACTGTGTTCAAATGGCAACCTATAAACTCTATCGAGTGCACAGCAAGCAGACTGGATTTCTGGTAGCTGACCATGATTACAAAGAAGCTGCAAATATGGAGTAAGGTGCCCTTGGCTCTGATCAACAATGCCCTCGTGGAGGTGGTCAGGAGCTAATCATCCAGGTAAGGAAAGACCTGAAAACAATGCAGCCTGAACTAGACTGCTACTACTGTCATACATTTGGTGAACATTTGAGGACAGTGATGAGCTCAAAGGGCAGTGCTCAGAATTGATGGAGATAGTTTTTCTGCCAGAAGAGCAGAAATCTTCTGGATTGTCTCTCAATCTTTATATGATGGTAGGTGTCCTTGAACAAGCACATCTAATCGTCCTGCCCCAGAAGCAGAATGGACTGCACAGGACCATCTGGAAGCTGGCCTGCTTGACCAAGCAGTTCAACCTGCTCAAATCCAAAATTGGCCTGAGGTCCTTCTTCTCTGGAACCAAAAAGAATCTTGAATAGACCCTGGATCCACAATGGTCTGGTGGGACCTTTTACATGACTCGATTTTCTAACTTTAGGATTTTGATGGCCACAGCCTTTCTCTGATGGGCCGACACGCCTGGGAGATGTTTGGAGTATCCAAAAATGGGTTTCTGGATATGACTCTTAACATCCAAGCATTTGAGGTGATGAACTCCCAAGTTTTTAAGGTGCACAGCCAAATGATCCCAAACTACCTCCAGAGGCATACAGCAGGGCAACCCATCAGAGCCTCCGGAAGAGCTTCCCACAAAAATCTCCCAACCCCCCCCCCTGATTTTGCAGACCACCCCTGTCACTTGGACAGTGTCCATTGTGATTACCTCATCTGCCACAGGGAGAACCCTCAGGAGCAGCTTCATGGAACTACTGTTGCTTTTTCTGAAAAAAGTTTTCCCTTCTGGTTTGTAGAAAAGGTCCAATGAGGGGTAGCAAAACACACTCCTATAGCAGACAGCATCTTTCCCTCTTGAAAACTTCTGATCAATGTGTCTTCAATCATGGGCCCAAAAAGAGAGAAGCTATCAAAGAAGTTATTGATAAAGGACACCTTAAAGCAGTCCGTAAAGTTACACAGCCTAATGCAAGCATGGTGATGCATGGCAATGTCAGCAACAGCAGCTCAGTATGTATCATAAGCTGCATCAGACAGTAGACACATGGACAAGCTGGCAATGGACTGTAAAGTGGACATCTCTGAGTCGCCAAAGTCTTCTGAGACTACGGTGTCTGCTGAGCCTTAATTACCCTTGACACCTCTGAGAAAATGTCACTCTGAAAACTGGTCAAGTGGGCTAAATAGTTCAAAGTCCTCAGTGCAAAGGTGGCCGAGGCATAAGAATGCTTCCGCCAGTTGGTCCAATGCCTGAGATTCCCTAATCATGGATGAACCAAGGAGTTCTCTTCCGAGATATCCTGCTGCCACCTCAACAGTATCCAGAGCTGCTCCCTTACTCCAGTGTTGCTGGTTCTTGGTGTGGGGGGATCTTATCTGCCTTCTTGGGTTCGGTTCTCCTGTATTAGGTTCTTTCCATGCCCTTCAGGACACCATATCAATAAGAGCATACAATGGTGGAACCACCTAGGACGTGGATAGGCCCACCACGAAAGCCTCCAGAAAAACAGATTCCTCAGGAAATAAGCCTTCGGCAGTCCATCCCCCATGCTGGCAAAGCAGCTCCAACAGTTTGCCAGAAGAAGCTGGTGGGAGATTTTGGGGACCTCTTGCCAATGGATGTCCTTGGTGAGGGACTCAAGGGAGTCCAGGTGCTTCCTTTTGCACTGCCTCTTGTCTGAAGACAGCATACCAGAGTCGGTGGACCTAGGATTCAAAGACCCTGAGAACACACTGGAGGGAGTGGCTGCTCCAGCCCACCCTTACACCGAGACTGGAGCTAAACTATACACAGCAAAACATGGACCATGAAACCCAACCCAGATATTCCTGCCTCAATATTCCAGCTCTAGGGTCCACTCAGCTCTGATGCGGCCGGAGTTGAGGAAACCTAGGTAAGGGGTCAGATCAGAAATAATCCAAGCTGTTAGATCCAATCTTAAAGGAGGGAAGGCAACTGGCTCTGACACCCTCAGAGCCAACGGGTCGGAGGGAAGAAACCACTGTAATGGAGCTGAAATAAATAAAAGTAATTCCCGAAAAAACTACTAACTGTCTCACATACAGAATGCCAATGAACAAAAGTGTATAACTATAAATTTAATAAAAACAAGCTTTCATGTATAAAATGCTTCCTCAGGTATAAAATAAGTCCCAGCCACAGAACTATTTAAACAATTAACTGATTAATCACATATTCAATTATGTAACCCCCCAAAGTTATGTTACTGGTTTTAAAACAGCAAGACTCATTTAAGCCTGGTTCACTTAATACATTCAATCTCAATATCCATTTATACTCACAATACTCGTCACATTAGTATTCTGCAGACTGTTAATATTAGTGTTTGGAGAGGTGATATAGTTAAACAAACATATGGGTAGCTCCCTTCAGAGAAACATGTTTAGCCAAAGCAACTGGCTAAATACATTTCTGACATTAAGAAAGGTATTTTGACTCTTTAAAACCAGTACTGAAACTGACGGGATGAGATGTAATTGCATCTGGGCCTGTAAAAAGGACATCATCAGCTGTTCCAGCCTGTTGGGACCTAAACTTTCAACAGACCAGGAAAGCCAAGCAGACAAAGCCACCAAAGTAGGCTTGGAGACCCACTTACTGGACAGAGGCTCCAACAATCAGATCCAAACTGGAGAAGCTCAGATTCGGGGCAGAGACAGACAGCACTCCAATGAGGATACCTGCGGGGTAGATGGAGAAAATGGCAAAAAGGTTATACCTGATGGAGCACCCTTCAATAGGAAGAGACTCAGAACACTGAATGCATGAAACAAGAGCCTGCCCTGCAACCCATGCTGAAAGTGACTGTCTCTGAGGTGTTGGAGCCATCACAGAAGCCAAGGGCCTTAGGACCTTCGGCTCTAGCAGAGCAGAAGCAGCAGAAGTGGGAGCCAAACATTTCTGGTCTCCCTTGGCAGCCCTGGGATCCTTGGAATTCCGATGATACCAGTCAGATTTATCCCCCTTGCTGAAGGAGACTGAAGAGAAGTTGCCAGCTGGCAAAACTCCTTTTAGAACCATCTTGGCTCTCCCTCTCATTCATACAAGCCAAATGCCTCACAGATTGAGCAAGGGGAGTCAAAATGGGCACCCCTAAATAATAAACACACAGGTCATGTAGATCTTGGGAGGGGAGTTTGCACCCACAGTCCAAACACTTCTTAAAACTCTTAGCTTTGTTATTTTGATCATGGAGAAGTAAAAAAACACTCTACACAAAAAAATCTAACTTAGACCTAAATACAAGGGCTGGAAAATCCCACTACCAACAGAACCCTACCTAAAAAATCTAGTTGATGCATCTAAACTACAGAACACACTGCAATGAAAACACTAGCCAGTAAATTCTAACACACACAAACAGGGTAGAGGACAGCTAAAAGCTAGAAAAAAGGATACACCCAATCTGCAGCACTCGATCACACTATAATCCAGGAATGGCACCAAACAAGATCTGAGGTAGTCTTGAGGAGGATTATGGGTAGAGGAGGTGGAGCTCAGTGGGATGCAGTCTATGGAATGTGGCCGGCCTTGGATCTGAGTCGGATTCAATAACCCAGAGGTTGAATCCAGATGGAAAATGACATCATATCAGACTATATTAAAATCAGTCTTTATAATAGTGAACATTATCCTCTTCCTATTATTCTCTTTACACATTACTATTTTTATAACCAGTTAAATAAATCATAATAAATACCTCATACTCTTAGGTTTCAAACATACCAAGCTTCCTTTTTTAATAACAAATCTGCTACATTAAAAAATAACTCAGGACACAGGACAATTACATATATATATATTTTTTTAACAATTTTGGAGCCTAATCATGGAATTCTTTAAAATGCATGGTGACAGAACTTGTAGAATGTCTCCAATATGTTCCTGTACTCATTTCCTAATCTGGTGTTTTTTTTTCCCCAATATAAAATTTCTTACATGGATAACTCAATCCTTTAACCTCCACCTCCTGATAACAATTACTGTTATTAATGGTTATAACTTTAGGATTGATATGTATTTTCAGATTATCCAAAAATAAGGACAGATTGAACATCTTTTGCACGTTTTGCCAACTTGTTATCCCCATCTTCCAAAGAATGCATGACTTGATCACCTACATTAGGAGCACTATAAGAAATTTCTAGTTTCAAAACCTTTAAATGCTGATTAGAACTTATAATATACCAAAAATGTCTCAACATAGGTGACACCCTGCAACAAAAAGGGCATAACACATTTCAAAATAAACATGTTCACTTTTCAACATAGTTGAACCAGATGAAATCCACTTTTTCTTTTGATTCTTCACACTCTCATTATTCAATGCTAATTTTTGTAATGAAGAAACAAACTATTTTTTATTAAAACCTTTTGCTTTTGATTTCCTAACAATATTTTCAACCATTTTTTCACTATAAAAAAATGTCCAAAAGGAAGGGAATTAATCAGAAGGGGGGTGTACATTTAAAAGTGTTAGCTGATGTAGGTTTCCAATATAAAGTGAATATATACTTCAAGTCTTAATTTAAAGACATACTGTATATCTAGAAAAACTATACCTTCAGATTGAAATTCAAAAGTAACAGACAAATTAAAACCATTAATTTGCAAGCAATCAAAAAACTGTTTAACTTTTGGTCCGGCTAACAATAAAAAATAAATTAGCAATATACTGCTTAGACAAATGTCTAATCATTAACATAATGATATGAACTCATATGAGTTTGAAAATAGTTATCCCCATTAACACATTTTCCTCTCCTTCCACCCATAAATATATTTGCATATTAGGGGGCAAACCTTGCTCTCATCTCGATACCTCACAGTTTATAAAATGTGTTGTAAAAATAAAAATAAAGATAATTATTATTCAAACAAAATTAAATCATCTCTAATGTTTCAACTATTTAATCAAAATCCTTTAGGGCATTTTTTAGTGTAGAGATCCCAAGCACATGTCTAATACCCTTATCCCAAAATACCTTATTCACCACCTGCAGAAAACGTGCACGGCCTCTCACAAAAGTATGCTGGGCCTTAATAGGCTGCAAAATCATATCCAGTACAATTCCGACTCTCTCCAAAGGCCCTCCTACCTGTAATACAATGGGATAGCCTGGAAGATCCAATTTAATTTTATGAATCGTCAAAAAGAAACCAAACAAGGGCAAACATGCATTCTTTAAAATAAGAAAGAATTTAGAAACAGTCCAATAGCACAGTGCCACTATCAGCAACAGGTACAATGGTGGGCACCAGATCCCACACATCCACAGATACAACTGTGTACTTCAAAAAGGACTATGGGACTTGATAGACTTATGGACAATGTTCTATTATATGAGAAGCGGCTTATTAACCAAAAAAAAACTAAAATTGAAAGATGTAATTGATTTTAAAAATGGCCATGTCTTCACTTGGCCTAGAACTGTTGTTACTAATGGAAATGTTAGGAAAGCAGGGCTTAATGAAGGTGAAATGTCTAATACAACTGAACCTAAGGGAGATAGTTGTGGTATAGCTGAAATTGACAATGACATAAGCAATGCTGATGTTTTAACAACTAAAAGAACAGTTGCCAATTTAAATGATAATCAGAATATAACAGCTAACAATGTGAATTTATATCCTACGGTGGTACAAACAAAAGGAAAGACAATGAGTGTAGAAAATAGTATGTCTACTAATGTAAGAGGTATAGTTAATTCGATTAACACTAAAAATGGTGATATGTCAGTAGTCAGGAAAAAGATTGTGTCTATAGATAATGGTAAGGATGGAGACGCTAATATTTTTAGACATGACGTCCCTTTCCCCATACAGTCCCCCCGGCTCAGAGGAAGATCTCGTTCCATGAGCAGGGGGAGACAGAAACGGAAAACAGAAATAGAACAGGTAGGACCCACTTTGAAAAAGATGTGGGCGAAGAAAGGGAATCCTTAGTTATTAATCTATCAAAGAGAGAACTTACTATACATGAGGAACAAGTTTTAAATAAGGGCCTTTCCTTTATACCTAGTAAAGCTAGTGAATTGACTGATTCTATTATAGACATGAAAATGTTTGTTAGAAATGTACAATTGAAACTTGATTTTGGACTGACTGACAAAGATAGAGTGATAGATGTTTTTAAACCAGTAAGCACATATATACCAATGTTGCATCCTGTATTAGATACTTTTTCTAAGCTCGTTGAAAATGATTTACATGCGTATTACTCTAATGACAAATGGAAAAAGAAAAAGAATAATTTAACATATATACAAAGAAAAGCGTTACAAGAATTGAGAAAGGACAACACTATCATGATAGTACCAGCTGACAAAGGTGGACCCATTGTTATAATGGATTCTCAACATTATTTAAATAACATGAATATGTTGTTAAATAGTGATGGATCATATACAAAGTTGGATATTAATGAAGTAATGGTAAAAATATTCAGAGTATATGACACCATAGATGATTTGTATAGAAGTAATTTGATAAAAAAGGACTTTTATAAGTTTCTTAAGGTGAATTACCCTTTAATTCCCATCCTAAAGGGCCTCCCAAAGGTACATAAGGGCCTGGATAACCCCCCGATGAGACCTATTGTTTCTGGTCGGGGTTAGTTAACGGAACCGTTCTCCCTGTTTGTGGAATATCACTTGAGAACAGTGGTTGAAGAGAATCCCAATATTTTAAAAGATAGTAAACATTTTTTATTAGATTTATATGATTATCTATCTGATTTAGGTGATGACACTGAATATTTCTTGGTCACGCTTGATGTAAAAAGCTTATTCACAGTAATACCTAATACTGTAGGCATAGAAAATGTACAGAATTATTTAAAGAAATACACTGATATGGACATTCAGTTCATAGAACTTTTGGCTCTCTTTCTAGAAATCATTTTGGAAAATAACATTTTCCTTTTTGAGGAAAACTTGTACATACAAAATGATGGCGTGGCTATGGGCACTTCATGTGCCAATAGCTACGCCAACATTGTGATGGCAGAATGGGAAAAAAAGTTTATTCCCTTCTATGCTATTTCAACAATATGTCTCTTTTTATAAGAGGTTTGTGGATGACCTCTTTCTGGTTTGGAAGGTAAGTGAGTCTTTATTACTTGAATTTGAGAAAGATATCAATAGACTTACTGACTTCTTAAGCTTTACCATGAATTATTCCAAGGTATTTGCTTCTTTCCTGGATGTTAATATCATGAGATTACCCAGTGGCATTGTTAATACGTCAGTACACAGGAAAGAGTGTTTTAGGAACACTTTATTGCATAGAACTAGTATGCACCCCAAACATATTTTTGATAATGTGATTAAAGGTCAGATCATGAGAGCCTCAAGACTCAATCCTACAGACGTTGGCTTTAGAGAGGAGATAATAGGATTAAAATCTAGATTATTGGATAGACATTACAATGAAGGGCAAGTTGACCAAACTATATTGGATGTTCAAGGGATGAGAGATACAAGAGCTCAACCGTATTTCTCTAGCCCAATGAACATAGGGATACATGAGATTTGTGATACAAAAGTGATAGAATACAGGGATACGTTTGTTAGCCTACCATTATTTTATACGAGTGATATATATGATGTTAGAACTATTGTAGAAAAACATTGGCATGTTTTAGGAATAGATAATGAAATTAGTAATTTGGTTGGTGGGAGACCTAGATTTTGTTATAAAAATAAGTTAAATTTGAAAAGAATTTTATGCCATAAGACTCAAAGTGAGCAGAATACATATTTTACTAATACAACTCCTTGTCACAACTGTAACCAGTGTGGTTTTATAAATACTGACACTGTATTTAAACTACCGGTTTCAGGTAGAATTTTTAATTTTTTCACTGGCACTACATGTAGGACAGAGAATGTCATTTATTTAGCCCAGTGCTGCTCCTGCACAGCGTTTTATATCGGAAAAACAAACAGACAGTTAAGATAAAGGATTAGGGAGCATGATTATAGTATGAGGATAGGTGACGAGCGGAATGCCCTAGCTAAACATCATAAAGCGAGGGGCAACACACACAAATTCAGTTTCTTTGTCATACAAACTATTAGTTATACCCCTAGGGGTGGGGATTTAGAAACCCTTACCCTGGAAATGGAGACTAAATGGATTATTAGATGTAAGGCTGACCATCCCCCTGTTCTCAATGATAAAGTCAGCCTACATCCATTTTTAAAGAAAAGGAGACTAGGAAGAGGGTTGAAGCACTAGGATTTCATAAAATCTTTCAGTGAAAGTCTCCCATTTGTATAATTTTGCAGGTAGTACAGACAATTTTGTAGGTAGTACAGTTAGTTGGTAGGTATATATACATCTTAAAGGAGTTATGTTTTGAGAGAACAATGTGCATTTATGAAATAGGATCCTACAACTGTTATAACACTAAAGATATATTATGTGTTATAGTGCTATGAATCATAAGCATCTGCTGAAAACTGAAACATCTAATGTGTAAAGTCCAATAGTTTTAAATGTATATAAATATTTAATTTTAATCATATACATATATATTTTCTATAAATGTATATTTTTATAAATGTAGATTAACTATTATTATGGTGATTCATTTAATATCCTGTATTAAATTTATGGATATATATGTGATATAGTACCATCTTGTGGACAAATTGAGAATGACATGTATTAGTATTGGTAATAGAAATAATGTGCATAGTGTGACAGTGTTAAATGTTTTTTATATATATTTATTATTAAATACATATATTTATTATTAAATACACATATATATCCTATATACATGTAGATTAACTGAGATCAGGAATCATTACATTTAATATCTTGTTTTATATAAGGAAAATGTTTCATAATTGATAGTTTAAGTGTTTTTAAAATTGATTAACTAATTGTTTTATTGGTTTATTGGATGGCTATATATGGACTGTGCTAGCTTGGCTTTTTGTACAGTCTGAGGAAGCCCTTGTTGGGTGAAAGCGCTAACTGAATAAAGAACGTTCCTGTTTCATTCTTTTGAGTCGTTGGATTTTTTACTTTTGGCTGAATTACGTTACTGGATAACATGAACTCATATGAGTTTGAAAATAGTTATCCCCATTAACACATTTTCCTCTCCTTCCTCCCATAAATATATTTGCATATTAGGGGGCAAACCTTGCCCTCATCTCGATACCTCACAGTTTATAAAATGCGTTGTAAAAATAAAAATAAAGATAATTATTATTCAAACAAAATTAAATCATCTCTAATGTTTCAACTATTTCATCAAAATCCTTTAGGGCATTTTTTAGTGTAGAGATCCCAAGCACATGTCTAATACCCTTATCTCAAAATACCTTATTCACCACCTGCAGAAAACGTGCACGGCCTCTCACAAAAGTATGCTGGGCCTTAATAGGCTGCAAAATCATATCCAGTACAATTCCGACTCTCTCCAAAGGCCCTCCTACCTGTAATACAATGGGATAGCCTGGAAGATCCAATTTAATTTTATGAATCGTCAAAAAGAAACCAAACAAGGGCAAACATGCATTCTTTAAAATAAGAAAGAATTTAGAAACAGTCCAATAGCACAGTGCCACTATCAGCAACAGGTACAATGGTGGGCACCAGATCCCACACATCCACAGATACAACTGTGTTGCCCGAGAAACCCATTCTTAGCTCTCCAGTTGCTAGTGGTCTCTCTCCCAGATATGCATGTCATTATACAGTTATTTGCATACAATAACTCACCTCTCTGTATCACCTAGTCATATGAGCTAACTCTACCCCTAACTCTACCCCTTCTCCTAGCCCCAATCCTACATATTAAACACTCTTTTCTTAACAGCCACTCACTAAAGACACACTTGTACCTAAACACATCATGCATCTATTCCCCATCCCTAGCCTTTAATCTAACCCTAACTCACAAACAAGCATGCATGTGCACACACATACACACACACTTATAAAACGTCAATGTTGAAACTTTTGTTACAAATAAAAATTTCAGCATTACTACCAACTTCCACTTACCTCATAGGTAGGTACTAGGCTATTGGTCCTAGGGCCTATATAAGCCTAGCCAAATGGTACCCTGGCTTCTGACACCCAAGAAAACTATTTTCCTGTGCCCCTGTCAAGCAGAGCCACAGAAGTGATCCCCGGGGTGAATTTCCTATTTCCCATCCAATCATCAAGATTTTTCTTGAAGAGTGCTAATGAGGAGCTTTGTTTGATATAGATGGATAGTTTGTTCCAGAGTATGGGAAGTCTCTGAGACAGGAATCTATCCCTCTAGCATGTTCTGTTTATTGGGGTGACAAGGTTTAGGTCCCTAGCGTGTAGCTTGGAGGGACTGGGATTTCTTTACGTGGAGCATGTCCAACAGCTCTGGGTTTGACATAGCTTTGTATGTTAGGCAGAGATCGCCTCTGAGTAGGTGATATGCGACAGAGTAAAGCTGGAGGTTTTTGAGACGGTCTGCGTAGCGCATCTGTTTGAGGCCGGTAATCCTCTTTGTGAGGTATTTCTGTGGCCTTTCCAGTTGTTGTACAGGTCTTGTGAGGTACATACCAAAAGAGGCGTTGTACTCTATAATGGGTCTAATGAGTGATGAGTAGAGGGGAACAATGACCTCTTTTTTCCTGGATGAGAAACCTTTTGTGATGAGGTGTACCACGTAGAAGGATTTCCTGACTACTGTGGCAATGTGATTATCAAAGGAGAGACTACTGTCCACCTGTGTCCCAAGGTCTCTTATCAAACTTTCGGTGTTAAGTAGACTACCGCCTATGTGGTAGTTCATGGGTACAGAGTTTTTACCAAAAGGGATGACAATGCACTTTTTGGCATTGTGCTTGAGGCCATGGCTTTGCCACCAGGCATCTGTCTCAGCGAGGCCCTTTTGTAGGATGTCCACATCGTTAGGAGATTTGATTAAGGCTCCTAGTTTGCAATCATCTGCGAACTTTGTTAGCCAAATACCTTCTGTGTTAGCCTGTACTTCAGAGAAGTAAATATCAAACAGGAGAGGACCTAGGACTGAACCCTGTGGTACTCCACTTGTCACTGGTCTGAAGCTGGATTTAGAGTCTGCTACTTTCACAGTGTGGGTTCAGTCAGTGAGCCAGTTGGCAACCCATCTTGTGACATAGGGATTTATACCTAATTTAGTGAGTTTGTCTATAATTCCAGAGTGAGGGACGGTGTTGAAAGCCTTGGCGAGATCTAGATAGGCTGTGTGTACCACTTTACCCTCATCTACAGCTTTGGTGACCGCTTCAAAGAAGTCTATCAGGTTTAGGAGACATGATCTGCCTTTTACAAACCCGAACTGGGAAGGGTCCAGAGTTTGGAGATTACCAATCAATGTCATTGTTTATAAGTTCCATGATGATATGCTCCATTGCCTTGCAGACCAGGCTCGTCAGGCTAATAGGGCAGTAGTTCCCGGGGTCCGTGGTGGCTCCCCCATCGTGGAGTGGGATAACTGTTGCTGTGCACCATTCATTGGGCACAAAGCCTGAAGTGAGGCTAGGTGGGGTGCCAGTTCGTTCTGTAGTTCATGTAGAATGCAGCCTGGGATGTTGTCAGGTCCCATGGATGCTGTGTTCTTGGCTTTCCTCCAATCCTGGGATTTTACTCTTTTTTTGCAACAGTTTCTTTCTTCCGTTGTAGAGTTTGTTTATAGCAGGGGACCACCAGATTGGCTTTCTTTTTTTTGGAGGATAGCATCTTGGTTCTGTTAGGAATTGCACGATCCATGCACTCGTGTAAGTGCTTATAAAGTGCAATTGTATAGGATTCAGCAGTCGTATCTCTATTGTCCATCAGCATGGGTGTCGTGAAGTTTGCCACTTCTGTCTTAAGAAGCGTGAAGTTGGCTTTGGAGACATTTTTTACGGTGGTTTTCCTAATGGGGGGGTGGGGCAGGGATGTGGATGTCTAGGGTGATTCGCTTGTGGTCGGATCTGACCAATGAGGAATTGACCTCTGGTGTGGAACACCGGTCGCCCATGTTGGTGATGACCAGGTCTAGGATATTGCTGCCCATGGTGGGGGTGTGGATAAGTTGATCCAAGGCGTTGGAATTGATGAATTCCAGAAAACGTTGAGCAAAAGAGTTGGTACACAAGTAGTTTTCCCAGTTAAGGGTGGGGTAGTTGAAATCACCCATAATTAGGGTGTTGGGTTGTACCTTAATATTTTCCAGTGTATCAAGAAGAGAGGAGTGGGAATCCTGGGGCATGGTGGGGGGTCTGTAGCAAGCTACAATCTGGATTGTGGTTTTACCCAGAGTTAGTTGAACTTGGATAATCTCGGATGCATTATGTTGAGCAACTAGCTTGGAGGTGTGGATATCCTTAATGAATATGGACATGCCTCCATCTTTAGTGCTTCAGTCCGGGTTTGGTGGCCGAAAGGTGTGGTATGAATTATAGCCTGGCAATGCAGGGGTGCTCTCTGGAGCTTTGAACCAG
Source organism: Protopterus annectens (assembly GCF_019279795.1). Lineage (NCBI taxonomy): Eukaryota > Metazoa > Chordata > Ceratodontiformes > Protopteridae > Protopterus > Protopterus annectens. Next base: position 776,252,106 of record NC_056725.1, on the reverse strand, counting down.
GTCTCTGTCACTGCACAGATGTCGATGTTCTCCATTTTAAGGAACGCCTCGAGTGAGTGCATTTTGAGGTTTAGACTTCTAGCATGGAGTAGCATTACCCTCAGATTTTGCTTGCTTGCTTACACCTGTTACGGTGGTGAATTTGTCATTTGAACCTTGCCTAAAAAAGTCACTATAGGGCTGGCAACAGCCTTTGCCAGCATCCGGAATCCCAAGGGTGAAAGGTGCAGGCCATCTCTGGCAAAGCAGCATGGTCTGTGGATCATGTCATCCCAGGCAAACAGATACTAGATTCCCTTAGAATGACACCAGAAGCTTAGCCAATTGTTGAAGTCAATCATTTTGCCCTTGTACTGTGGTATCATTCTGGGTAACGGCAGGATGCTACTCAGGGCTAGGATCATACCTGCCTGGGCTACAAGATCAGAGAGCTCCTCCATTTCTCTTTTCGTGCAATCCAGGGAGGTACGTCTCAGGTCATTTACATCAACATCGACAATGACAGAGTCATATTTGTACTTGTGGTGGAGTGACCTGAGTGCGTGCATTATGTGTCGGATCCTAGCACCCGACAGGCAGCTGACAGTAACTTTCTCCTTGTTTAGCCTGGTGAGTGGAACATCAGTGTGCCTTGACTATAGAGTCAGCTATGACTAGAGTGTTGGGTACGTTATGCCTTAAGGGCTGTAGTTGAGTGGCACACTGGGCATGTGGGCTGTCATTTGGGTTGTGTTGGAGGGTGGAGGTTGCTTGCATTTCTGCTTTGGAGGTCTCGGCTGTTTAGGCATATTTTTACTGACAGCCTCCGCGAATGTAGGTGTGTGTTTTGTGCTTCTGTATGTGTTTTGGTGGTGTAGGTTTTGAGGGACTATTTGGTGAGTGTGGTGTGGTGCAAGTGTTTACCTTCTCCTCTTGACTGTCTAGTCCAGTCTTCGGTGAAGAGAGCTTTGCTTCCAGTTTGGCTATATAAATGCATCGCTCACAGGTCGTAGTGTTGGGTCGTAGGAGGAGAAGGGTTGCCTGTCTACATGAGGCAATTGTTGCATTGTCCCAGGATGCCCAGATTCATAAGGTAGACAGGACAAAACACCAGGAGCTGAGCTTTAGACATGCCTGGATAGGTGCTTATTTATTAAGTACTAAAACTGTTTTCCCTCTAGACAAGTGAGGAAAGTTGATGACCTAAGCTGGTTTTGCTGAAATCTAACAATGTTTTTTCAGACTAACAGGAAAAAGACATCTGCATGCAGTGTAGCATGCAATCCTTCAATGTCTAAAGTAAGTTACTAGTAAGAAAAAAAATGGGTATTAGCACACAACCCTGAAGACACCCGACATAAGTGTGATACAGTAACAGGAATTAAATCCAACATAGAATCAAAACTAAAGGGGTGAGATAGCCGTTAACCAGATTAATGGGTGTTCACTAAAACTAAATGTGGTACGGCTAAAATGAAGGGTTAGTAACTGTAGGTAAGGCAATTGTAACAACATTCTTTAAAATCTGGCAGTTAAGTTGTTTGCAAAGCAAGAGACTGGAAATGAAGGCCAGCAGTCTACATTTAAATAATGCAACTATTTAAAGGTTACCACAACTTTTATAGGGAATAATTTATGTGCCTTCTTCACAGTCAGCAGAGGATAGTCACTGCACAAACAGAGATGAATAATTATAGGTGTGCACACATTACAGCAACTGGTCTGAGATGAAGTCTATTGTTTCTGGGATGACTGTTCATATTTTCTCTAGATCAGATATTTTCTTCTCTTCAGTTATATTGCTCAGGTACACATCATGATGCCAAACTCAGTTCTAGAAGTGAGTACCTTATACCTGTGCTCATCACTGAGACTAAGCTACTGATATAGTACAATCTGTAAGACGGCAGAAAAAAATAATGTAAAAAATAAACAGAAATATATTCTCATCTTACCCGCAGGAAGCTCAAGTAGTAGCTGCCGGCTGGAGAAAGGCAAAGGGAGGGCAACTAGTATGGAGCGAGAAAGACTCCAATATATCAACTAACAAGGAGAGTACATGTGACAATGTCAGCTATTGTCAGCTATGCCAGAAGAAGTAGGGCAATGGATGTGTAACATATGCCAGCACAGCTAGCTGGAATTTTGTAAAGAATTACAAGTCATTATTATTTCAAACTGACCTGTACAGATGAGTGTGTTAAAAAATGTATCTATAAAGCTGCTTGTGTTAACTATGTACCAACAGTGTGTCCTGATGGACAGAAAAAGAAATACATTTGTATGTCAGAGTGTATTATAATTACTGAAATTAATATTATAACAGAGGATACTTGAAGAGAAGAGGTTAAGCTCAGCTCCAGCTAACTTTGAAACATAGTATGAAATTAAATTACTTAACTTAGGCCATAAAGATTGAATCGTTAACAGTTCTGACTGCAGCCAGAGATGAAATGTCTCTGTAAGAGAATGGTTTATTAGCTCCTGTAGGAAGAGGGGAAGTGTTTTATTGTTTTATAACTTCTAGAAGCTGCAAAAGATGTTAGCAAAGCTCTATGTGTGTGCATTATTGACATGCGCTAGATTCTGGGTCAGCTGCTAGGAAAAGTGGTAGTATGGGAACCAGACATCAGATGACCAGATAGATGTGATGTCATTCTGTAATCCAGGGCAAAAATGATGTTTTACTACTAGATGAGACTAAAGTCTCATTGCAGTCTGTTTTTTGGAACCCGACAAAGAAGGACTCCATCACCTATTTCATCTTGCTTTGCTCTAGTAAGTGACCAAGGAATAGTAATTATTTAGATCAATAAGAAAAATATAGCGAGATTAGTTAAGTAATATCTTTATCTGTGTGAATCTAGTCATTTGTGTAATTTTAATATCTCCTGTGACTGAAACTCTGGCTTTTATTGTAAATAGATATTCTGTATTTTCATGTTCTTGTATTATGTATTATTAAATATATTTAAACTTTTCATTGTGGCTGGTCCTTTAGAGAATATTTTAACCTTTGAGAGTACTTATATATATATTTGTTACTCTGTGACCTTTCCTGAAACCTTACTGCACTGGTCAAACACTATAATTGGTATTAATATTAATTTCACTTAGTATAATTGGGTGCCCTTGGAGTGTCTGGTGGCAGTGCAACTACCTTATACTCTGGGCAGAAGGGTGCATACCATGTATATCTGCGCAAGTCTTTCCCAGGTGTGTGTGTGTGTGTGTGTGTGTGTGTGTGTGTGTGTGTGTGTGTGTGTGTGTGTGTGTGTGTGTGTGTGTGTGTGTGTCAGCTGTTTGAAGCAAGGACATGAATCACTGGTTTCACAGAGAGGGTGCTGGAGGACTTGGCTTGGACACTCAGCTGAGGAATTAACTCTACAGCTGTGCCAGTGGGAAATCTCACTGGGGCCCTGGAAAGAGAGATAAACAGACAGAGAGAGAGAGAGAGAATTCCAGACCCTGGACGGGGTGTGTTTCGTGTGTGCTCTTAAGGGAAATTGTGCTTGATGCAGACAGCTGCATCTGGAGATACTGGTGTATCCATTTTTGTTCCAAATGAATGTCCCTCTTCAGAGTCAAGTGGTGAGGATTCAGGCTCCTTGATTACTGGCCCAGAGGAGGGACATCACAGTACATATAGTTAATTTGCTATAAAGGGCACACTGTTGGACAGAATTCAAAACAGTACTAAAAATCTCCTGGGAAACTGAAATACAAGTAGGGTAAAAAAGTGAAAGCACAGAAAGATCAACTTCTGTAACACTGGAAAGCTAGTGGATGCATGACTCTAGAAGATGCAGTTACAGCAGCTGTGTCTGCTAAAGACTGGAACCAACAACCAAGTATGCATGATATGAATGAAGGGAGACATTCTTGAAACAAACACTGGAAGCAAATGAACACTGAAGATAACATTTTGCATTTTGGAATTTGGTATTTCGGTTACCTGATAGCAAAATACAATGCAGTTGTTACAATCCACTTGAAAAGGGTTTACTAAGATCCCTCTAACTTGGATTAAACTGTAGCATTACTAGTAGCGTTCTCATTTTCTGAACACTCACACCTTTCCTCAGTGTCAGTTGGCAAAACATTTCCAGGATAATTAAGGTCTATTTTTACATTGGTTTCTGTCCAAATAAATTACACTTTTGCATGATCGGTCTTCTGCCAGAAATTGTTGCTGGACTTCTCTGAGTCGGGCAGAATATATTTTTCCTTGCATCGCTTCTTTGATTCTAAGACATTTAATGATGAGTCAAAACTAGGAAGAAAACTGAAAGAATTGGAGTATCGGGGTCTACTGACAAACTTGTGAGGAAAAGACAGAGGAAAACAGCATTGCAGTTACAAAAAACTGTGGGATTAACTATGCGGGCAAAAGACCAACTATAACAGGTAAAGGACAAAGGACAGTAAAATGAGGCTAGGTGAAAATCAACAAAAATTCTGACGACAGCAAAAGGTACAAGCTGAAAAACAGATGACAAAAGGCATAAAGAAAGAGAAAAATTTTAAAGATGTACATCACAAAAGAAGCATGGAGAGAGAGCTCTACTAAGGCTAAGCAGAGGGAGGAAGATTACAGAATATGGGAAAAAAGCAGAGGTAGTGAGAAAGCATTTTACTTCATCCTTTACAAAGGAAAAAAATAAAGTCTTGCATCCAGCACAGAAGATTAAGGCTTTGAGCTGTTAATGAGCTGCTTCTAGTGGAAGCGGTACAGGGGTCGACTCCCCCAGCCTCCATTAGCTTACTGTATGATCCTGAGCAAGTCACTCAACCAGACTATTCTTTGAGTCATTTTGGAAATTGGGCTAGGTTCTTCAACAGTCTCCTTGACTGCATGCCTGGTAACTGCCTATGAAAAAAAAGGAGGGCGTCATCTTCGTGGGTGATAGGACACAGTAGTGGAAAGCAGTAACACATAAGCATAGACACAGAGAAGGTGGAGAGGGAACTAGCTTCCTTTTGGTAGTACAAGGACTCAGTGAGATACCTCCCAAAATCCTCGGTATGTTTCCAGTGTGGAGTCCAAATGCCTAACATAGATCTTTAACAGAGCACTTACCAATTAAAAAGGGTCTTAGGAGTGAGGGACATCATGTAATGAAGCAAGAAGAAACAGAAAAAATTCCAAGGAACTATGCCTACCAAATTAACAGCAGTGACGAGGAAAGTCATGGAGGGCTGATACTGTTCCTAGAAGACAGCCATCTCAAAGATAGCAACCGGCATGGATTCACATAAACAAAAGGAGCTCTCAAGCAAAGACCATCCAGTTTTCCAGTTTTATAGCGGGGTTACAAGTGAATCTGGCAGAAGAATACAGGTTAAGTGTAGTCTGCCTGGACTTTAGAAAGGCCTTTGATTTGGTCCCGCATACGTGGCCGACAGGAAAACTGGCGGGGCAGATATATGACTAACACTAAGAAAATTGACTGATGCACAGCTGAATGGAAAGAAACAGACGGATGTGGTGAGAGATACAATGTCAAGAGTAAGGAATGGGTCCAAGTATTCTCTGTTTGCCTGATGTCTTAGACAGAACAGAATCGGTCTCTTCACTGACAATACAAGGGTAAGCTTAGGCGTAGTAGTACAGGCAGTAAAAAGAGCCTGATGAAAGATTTACAAAAGCTGACAAAGTGAGGACAAAGGTGGTAGCTGTGGAATAGTGTACATAAATGCAGAATACCACACCAGTGTCACAACAACCACATGTATAGTTTTCTTTAAAGGTTAGGGGATTGGCAAACATTCAGGAAAAGAAATCTTGTGTGTGTTGATTATACCTGAAGTTAATAACCAGGAACAGAGCGAGGGTGCATTAGCAGCAGAAAACACAATATTAGGGTGCATCGACAATGGAAAAAACTCCAGAAGCAAAAAAGGTAATAAATCCACTCTGCAGAGCCATGGTTAGGACAAACACTGAATACAATGCAAATTCTGAAGAACATACAAGACAAAATATATCAGGATACAGGAAGGCATCCAGAGGAAAACCACCAGAAAGATGCAATGGACGGAAAACATATATAAAACCAGAGACTAGAGGAAACAGATCTCTTCTTAACAGAAATCAAAACAGAGAAGGACGGTTGGCACTCATGCACAAGATTGTGCCACGGAAATATGAAGGGGTCATCTTGAACATGAAATGCATAGAGGGAGGAGAGGCCAAGGCAGCAGGTTATGGGGGCTAATCACTACCTGGACATACACAACTGCTTCTTCACAGAAATGGTTGCACACTCATGAACCGGATTACTGGATTATACTGTAGCAAACATATCCAAAGACACATTCAAGAGGGTACTGGAAAGGTGATGAAAGGGTAAGGAGGCAAGTAGGGATGAAGGGGGTGCAGAATATTAAGACTATTGCAAAGCTTAAGGGCAATAAGGGGACTGTTTTTGAGTAAAATAATACAAAGTCTTACAGTGCCAGCTGATCTATTAGATGACAGTTTGTGATGGGTCAAGTGTTGGATAATTCTTCTCTATCAACATGAGTTCTACATTTATAAATAAAATTCTGCATCTGAGAATGTATGCGTGCTGGAGCTGACACATCATCACAAAATGCACAAGCTATTTAAGCATGCCCTTTCCCCAGTCCAACAGTTCATCCTCTTGCCACCATCAAGCACATTCTTTGAAATAAAAAAAAAAAAAAAAAAAGACACAGATCAAACAATATGTCACTATGCAAGAAACACAGAAAAGTATACTTGCCCCATGTATAACAAATGACATCAAAAAGACCACAAATCTACAAAAGAGGGAGGAGAGGAGGGATAGAAGGGCACTGCAGATCGATCAAAGAAGGTCATGTAAATAAATAGATAAGATAGGAGCATACAGGTTACAAGAATCCTCTATGATGGAACCTACATAGGGTTTAACTCTAAGCAGCTCCACCAAGGTGAGCAGAGACATAAGAATGCAAAACATTAAAACTCAGTTTGGTTAGTCCTATATTCCCAAATGTGGCCTTGAACCAGGTTTGAGATACTAGTGCTAGGTAATGTGTGCATCAAGGACTAAAAGGCTGCTGCTGCAGAAATGCCCCCAAAGGAAACAACCCCCCCCCTTTTTTAACATGAAATATCTTTATTAAATTATCAGTTAAAACAGATAATCATACATTTATATAAATGAAAACAAACTATATTGACAAATTTGTAGTAGCAAACATTATACATCTAATCTATCCAGTCACTGTCAGTCAGACATTACATAGCTCATTCAAATCCCGCCTTCATCTCATTCCTCCTCCAAACCATTATTCTGCATGTATTGTCCCAATGATTCCCATTTTTGCCAGAGAGTAACCCACAAACTTTAATTTTCTCCTTCAAACCCTCATACAGTAGCCTAATCAACCTTACAGCTTTATCAGGGAATAGAAATGCTTCTATTGCCCTACAATGGAGACAATCTTGAGGCAAGTACTGGAGGAAGTCATTCCTCCACAAGACAGGACCAGACTATGACCAAAACACTTACAAAGGAGTACACAGCTGACTGACAGCAGTATAAAAATGCAGTCGGTAATCCACCTGAAAACTATCTGCAAAGCAAACACAGACTTTGTGTATGGGGAACAACCTTCTGACTCCAAACAAATGGAGTACTTCATGTGCTCCCAGTACCACTTCAACAAGGGTGACTAAAACACTAGACACACATGTAGAGAGCTAAGATGCAGAGAGGGATCCTGAGCAGCAATGTAGCAGAGGACTACATGTTCTTGCCAGACCCAGTCACCTGGCAGGAAGTATGAGCAGTGGTCTTAGGGGACGGTGGACACCTTTAAAATATTTGAAGAAAACAGCCATGGAGTGCTCTGATAAAATATCACTCCAATCTGCCCGGTGATAATACAAGCCACTTTACCTTCTCCTTCCTGGAGGCTGCAACAGCACACTAATCCTGCCCTAAGAATTCTGATAGCATCCACAACGGCTGGAAACAGGGATGGGATGCTAAGAAAGCTTAACAATGTCACGTTAAAACAGCCTGAAGTAATGGCCAAGCACACCTCAGTGTGTTATATGGGGTTCAGGGACCTAGGCAGCAACACACTTCCCTGTGGTACATTTGTTTGGCGAAACATGGCTGAAGTAACATTCAGCTGCAGAGAAATATGGATGTTCTGAATTCCATGTGGGCAAAGAGAAGCACACGCTTCCATGCCCACACCTTTAATAACAAAGTACACGGGGAAGAAGAAGTAATGAGTGTTGTACTCAGTGCACAGTACATACTTATGTAACTACAACATGCAGAAAAGTGCTACAGCATGGAAGAAATTATGCATGCTACTGTAGTCACATTTATGATCCAGTATGCATTTTAGGCAATGCTCCCTACAAATTGTTTTGGTCCACATACACCATTATAAAGGCAATGCCCACTGTGAACTGCATTTTTACTGCCACTGGCATGCCCACTGGCTAGCCTGTTGCTGATGCCTGCCATACTGCCTGCCGTCTCATGTTGCATTGGGTGCCATGGACATTATTTTCTCCATGTGCATTCAGTTACTGAAGTTGTGGGCATGGACCACATCCTTATATTTGCGCACAAAGATTCTGCAACAGACATATTTCTCTGCAGCTCACTGTCACTTCAGCCATGTGTCTCCACTCAGGTATAGAAGAGGGAAATATCTTGCTGCCTAGGTGCATGAAACCATTATAGGATCTTGCTAAAGGAGGCATTATCAAATGAACAGCTGGAGGAAGCCAGGGACTTTTGAGAGGCTAAAAAGTCTATCTGCAAAACGAAGGCTTCCTGAAGTGAGCCCTCAGGAGAGAACTTGGGTGTAAGTCACATGACAACCAACAGCTCCAAAACCAGGGCTGTGCCACAGTTCATGCTAGCACATGACTGGTAAATTTGGCTGGCTAGTGTATAAGAAGTACATCCTTATGCATGTCAATCACAGGAAAAAGTTGAAGACTGCTTACTGGTAAACTGGATAAACTAAAGACAACTACAGGATCCATCAATGACAGGACTAAGTTATGTGAGCTTCTACAAAGTTCAGTAATGTAGATGTCCCAAGTTTGCAAGTCTGTCAGCACATCAGATATAACAGCACAGGTGAAATGAAGAGTACCATCAACCTGTGCACCGATGACTCTGGAACCTATGTGGTGGTCCTACAAAGAGGAGTCTGTCTCCAGTGGAATACTTTGCAGGTTGCAATGTGTTTAAATAAATGGAATCTGAAATATAACGTACCACATTTTAAGGACATGCACTTAAATGTGAGAATACACTGGGAATCAGACATCCTTAAAAATGGAATCCCTATGGAGGCCAAAGAAAAAAATATCAGTGAGATAACCACAGGCTGATGTATGAAGACAAGTGCACTATAAAAGGCAAAATCATCAGCTAACATGGTTCTGGTATGAATAGCTATGAGAAAAGATTATAGGTGCTGAGTTCATCCTCCTTTTGCACAGATCTACTAACAAAATGTTATTTCCAGTAAAGTGAACAATTCGTGTGATTATAAATGGAAAAAGATAAATGAAAAGAAAACATCTCCCTGAAGTTACCATAAACATACTATAAAGAAAAGAGATGAGACAAGAATATACCACCTTATCATGGTGTAAATGCAGCAACATATTTTTCCTGTCAGCATGTTTTATATGTATCAGTGATTCAAGCATGACCTTCCTGTCCTGGCCTGTGTGGAATACAGCATGTTTCCGCTCTGTATATGACTATTATAAAGGTACTCCATCTTCCTCCCACTTCTCAAAAATAAGTTGCTTGGCTTGACTGGGTATGTTAAAATATCCATACATTCAATATTCTCCTTGCACTTTTGTGGCATTTTCCTTACCAGCTACAAATCAATAAAAATAAAAAGAAACTGAACAAAAGCCCTGACAAGACTTTTTTTGGCACCAGCAGCAATTGTTTTTTTCTGAACTATTTAATGTTAACATTTATGAATATTCAGGAACTGAAAAATTACCTAAGCAAGCTTCGTCTGGCCCCAACCACTGCATTAGAATCATGGATCACCCGTCCATTAAACACCACATATCCAGAATAAGAGGTCTCACCAGTTCCAAGCGCCACCACCTCATATCGCTCAGTTTTGGTACCATAGCAACAGGTATACTCTTAAAAAATAAATAAATAGAAATTCAAATGTTTTGTTTCCACATTAGAAAATTTTGAAGGTTACTAACAGTAGTAATAATGGCATGATCCTTCAATTAACAAAATTTCCAAAGCAAATAAAAAATGCACCATTATTGGGTTTCCAAGGAAGCAGACTACGAGGTATCAACCAAATCCAAACCATGATAAGAGGCATAACATATAAATAATGACATACACACATATATATATACATGTGTATGTGTGTGTGTGTGCGTGTGTATATATATCTATATATATATTTATATATATATATATATATATATATATATATATATATATATATATATATATACATACATATATACACACACACATACATATACACACGTGTGTATGTATGTGTATATATATATATATATATATATGTATATATATATATATATATATATATATATATATATATATATATACACACACACACACATACACACACATATATGGTTTACTATCATTTATTCGAAGTGAAGTCGATCGACGCCACTTCGTTTGAAAGTCGGAATGTCAACCGTAGGCAATGTCTAACACTGATATTGCCGAAATACACATCTGCCCCTATCTCCACCCATGTTAAAACGCGTCCCTAGGTAGCAGTCGACATGTATTTCAGCAATTCCAGTGTTCAACATTGTAAATTTCGCACACTCTTGGTCAACCATGTGAACAGTCGAACGAGTACATTTCTGGTATATGATAGTAAACCTATATATATATATATATATATATATATATATATATATATATATATATATATATATACACACAGACACACACACAGACACACAGGAGCGCTACAGAATCCTGAAAGCCCAAAATACTGAAAACTCAAAATCCTGAAAACACACAGGATACCAACACTTACTATATTTCAGCACAAGTACTGTACTTAGTGTAGTGAAGTACAATCTCGGAATTGATAAATACAAGTAGCAGGGGGTGTGAGGGGCACAGTCCCCCCACATGGGGGTGCAGGGGGGCTTTCCCCCCTGCATATAGTTGAAGGGTAATACGTTTCTGTAGTACTTGTGCTGGAATTTAGAATCCTGTGTGTTTTCAGTATTTTGAACTTTCAGGATTTTGGGCTTTCACGATTCTGTAGCACTTAAATATTTAGATAGATATATATATGTATATATATATATATATATATATATATATATATATAGATATGTATATAGGGTTCCTATTACGTTATCGAACTTCAACAAGTTCGAACCCTATATGGTCGAAACCATATAGTCGAACTTGCTGAAGTTCGAATACAGGAAAAAAAGAAAAGAAAAGATGCAACAGTAAACTAACTGTTGCAAGCAAGGGGACAAGCTCCCCTACACCCCCCCATCGCTCTTTAAATATACCAACTCCGAGACCGCACTGTAGTGTGGAAAGGGAATATTTCCCTTTACTGCACTGTAGTGCGATATCAGAGTTGGTATATTTAAAGAGCGGGGGGTGTAGAGGGTGCAGCCACCCACATGGGGGTGCAGGGGGCCCTGCTCGCAACAGTTAGTTTACTGTTGCATCTTTTTTTTTTTTTTGCCGTGTTCGAAGCTTTGAAACTTCGAACAGACAAGTTCGATAGTGTCGTGTTCAAAGTTTCAAAACTTCGATAACGCAATAGGAATCCATACACACACACACAAATACATACATACATATATATATATATATATATATATATATATATATATATATATATATATTCTTTATCGAAATTTCACAATCTCGAAAAAGAAAAGTAAAACCCCATTTCCACGAAAGTGCACTTTCGCAAAAGCAGATTCACCGAATTGGAAAAAAAAATAAAAAACTACTGTAAACACTGTTTTGCAGAGGGGGCAAGCCCCCCTGCAGCCTCTCACACCCCCTACTTAAATATACTAACTCTGAGATTGCACTACAGTGGTGAAAAGGATATATTTCCTTATCCCCACTGTAATGTCCTTCGGTGAACAGTCTTTCACGAAAGTGCACTTCCGCTTAACTGGGTTTAACCTTCTATTTGTCGATAAAGTGCGTTTTTGACAAACAGGACACCTATATATATATATATATATATATATATATATATATATATATATATATATATATATATATATATATATATATATACATACACACACACACACACACATATATATGTATACGCACACATACACACACATATATATGATGTGCGTGTGTGTGTGTGTGTATATATATATATATGTATTTATATGTATCTATATATATATAGAGAGAGAGAGATGTGTGTGTGTGTGTGTGTGTGTGTGTGTGTGTGTGTGTGTGTGTGTGTATATATATATATATATATATATATATATATATATACACACACACACACACACATGTACATATACACATATATAGATGTGTATATATATATATATATATATATATATATATATATATATATATATATATATATACACACACACACATATAGATATATATATAAAACACACACAAACACATGTACAGTGGATATAAAAGTTAACAAACCCCTGTTAAAATGCCCTTTTTATGATATAAAAAATGAGACCACAATAAACTATTTCAAAACTTTTACCAACTTTAATGTGACCTATAACCTGTACAATTCAATTGAAAAACAAATATGTTAAGGGAAAAATATAAAAAATAAAAAATGTACAATACGCTGGTTGCATAAGTGTGCACAACCTTAAACTAATACTTTGTTGTGTGTGCATACCCTTAAACTAATTCTTTGTTGAAGCATCTTTTGGTTTAATTACAGCATTCAGTCTTCTTGGGTAGGAGACTATCAGCATGGCACATCTTGACTTGGCAATATTTGCCCACTCTTCCTTGCAAAAGTGCAGATTGTGAGGACATCTCTTGAGCACAGCCCTCTTCAGGTCACTCCACAGATTTTCTATTGGATTTAGGTCTGGGCTCTGGCCGGCCATTCCAAAACTTTCATTTTCTTCTGGTGAAGCCATTCTTTTATTGATTTGGATGTATGCTTGGGGTCATTGTTGTGTTGAAAGGTGAAATTCCTCTTCATCTTCAGCTTTCTAGCAGACGCCTGAAGGTTTTGGGCCAAAAGTGACTGGTATTTGGAACTGTTCATAATTCCCTCCACCTTGACTAAAGCCCCAGTTCCAGCTGAAGAGAAGAAACCCCAAGGCATGATACTGCCACCACCATATTTCTCCACGGGATGGTGTTCTTTTGGTGATGCAAAGTGTTGTTTTTGCGCCAAACATACCTTTTGCAATTGTGGCCAAAAAGTTCAACCTTGGTCTCATCAGATCAGAACACATTTTCCCACATGCTTTGGGAGATTTGATGTATTGCTTTGCAAATTTTAGCTGGGCCTGGATGTTTTTCTGTGTAAGAAAAGGCTTCTGTCTTGCAACCCTACCCCATAGTCCAGACATATGGAGAATACGGGAGACTTGCCACATGTAGTACAAAACCGGCACTTGCCAGAAATTCCTGCAGCTCCTTCAGTGTTGCTGTAGGTCTCTTGGCAGCCACCCTGACCAGTTTTTGTCTTGTATTTTTATCAATTTTGGAGGGACGTCCAGTTCTTTGCAACGTCATTGTTGTCCCTTATTTTCTCCACTTTTTGGAGACTGTCTTCACTGTGTTCCATGGTATATCCAATGCTGTGGAAATGTTTTTGTACCCTTCTCCTGACTGATACCTTTCAACAATGAGATCCTTTTGATGCTTTGTAAGCTCTCTGGGAACCAAGACTTTTGCTGTAGCAGGCAACTGAGTAAATGTCAGGAAAATCCTACTATTTATTTATTTATTTAACATTTGTTAACCGGGAAAGTCCAACTTGGAACAAAACCAATTTTCAGCGGATGCCTAGGAAGAAATGCTCCAGACGCATGTCTTTGAAACGTGGGAGGAAACCAGAGCACCCGGAGGAAACCCACACGAACACAAGGAAGACATGCAGACTCCACACAGAAGGCACTCAAGCAGATAATTGAACCGGAGAACTTCTTGCTGTGAGGTAACAACGCTACCGCTGCACCACTGTGCCATCCTACTAAGACAGTTGAACTTTATTTGAGGTTAATCAGAGTCTCTTTAATTGATGGCAGGTATGTACCCAAGAAGACTGAGTGCTGTAATTAAATCAAAAGGTGCTTCAACAAAGTATTAGTTTAAAGGTGTGAAACAAAGTATTAGTTTAAGGGTGTGCACACTTATGCAACCTGTGTATTGTACGTTTTTTAATTTTTTTTTTTATATTTTTCCCCTAACAGATTTATTTTGCAATTGAATTGTACAGGTTATAGGTCACATTAAAGGTGGGAAAAGCTTTGAAATTATTTATTGTGGTCTCATTTTTTTATATTACAAAAACCTGGCATTTTAACAGGGGTGTGTAAACTTTTTATATCCAGTGTGTGTGTGTGTGTGTGTGTGTGTATATATACACACACACACACACACACACACACACACACACACACACACATACATATATATATATACATACGGGTCTACTTTGTTTCATTGAAAGCTCATTTCTCTGAATTTGAATTCACCCTGACCAAATCGCTGAAACCTCAAATTACTGAAAACTCATTTCACTGAATCTCATTTCACTAAGGTGAAGTACTGTAACTGTGTAGAGTAGTATAAGGCAAGTATGCCCTTTTCCCCCACTGTAGTGCGATCCTGGAGTTAGTATATATAGTTAGGGGAGGGGTGGGAGGCACAGCCTCCCTTCATTGGGGGGTGTGGGGTGGTAAGTCCCCCCCCACCTAGTTTGGTTTTATATTATATTTTACCGAAACCTTCAAAACAATACATTTTAAACCATAGAGATGCATACTTACAATACCAATGACTAACTCTTACCAGAAGACAATATATACCCAAACCAAGTGGGGGGCTATGCCACCACACCCCCTAATATGGGGGGGATGTGCCCCCGCACTCCCCAACTATATATACTAACTCCTGGATCGCACTACAGTAGGGAAAAAGGCATGCCTTTTACTTGCCTTACAGTACTCTACACAGTGCCAGTACTTCACTTCAGTGAAATGAGTTTTCAGTAAATTGAGCTTTCAGCGATTTGGTCAGGGTGAATTGAAATGAGCTTTCAATGAAACAAAGTAGACCTATATATATATATATATATATATATATATATATATATATATATATATATGTACACAAATGGGTGCCTGTCTTTTCATCTAAAACATAAGTTATCAAACACCACTTAACTAAACTCATTTCATCTAAACCAGAAAAATTCAAAAACAGAACAAACATCTTCAGCAGGAAGTGGCAATGCCCTGCACCCGCCTCACCACTAAATTATATACAACTCTACAGTCTCGCTACAGTACAAGAAAGGGAAAAACCCTGGAAGTGCCCCACCAGCTTGCACAATAGAGCACAAATGACAATAGTTCCACAATGCACTTGGTGGAACTGCCCCCCCCCCCCCAAAAAAAAAAATGAAAGAAAGCAGCTGCGTAAAGCCCTCTTGGAAAAAAAAACAGCAAGTAAAGGGAAGTAATCACATATTTATAGTATTCACTGATGGGTTCAACAGAGTTAACATACACCTTCTGCAGTCCTTGAGATTCTTTGAAGACAAGAAGAAGGCTTTACCACAGAATGACTTGAACAATGGCCCTCTTAAAGAATAATCTGCTTCCTAGGTGAAACTTTGCACTGTACTGCTAAATAATATCATGAAATGACAACCAAATGGTAGTGACAAATAAGCCATCTGTGGACACATTCTTGAAACCTGCACTAGAGGACATAAACATCCCCCCATGGAATAACACCCCACAATGTTTGCCAAAAAGACAATTATCAGCTGCCTAGTGAAAATAAAATAACGCTCTGCATGTCCTGCTATCGTGCTGGCTAAAACACAGCTGCATGGTGAAAAAGTGTTGCTGTAGTTGGCAACCCATTTCTGTAGGTTAACATAAAACAGCATAATTTCAAGTTTGGTAACATCTGTTAACAGCAAAGTTCATTTTAATTAAACCATGGACAAGCTAGTCACCTGTGCTTTTAAATGAAAAATGGCAAGAAAGAGCAAATCTTGGACACAGAGGATATGATCCCCTGTGTCTTCAACACCCAAAAATAAAAACAGTTTAATGGATTGGCTAAGCAGCAAGCTCAGAAAAATCACCCTAGCTCACAGCATGCACATACAAACAGCAAGATGTCGGTGTCTATAGCGCCAGTTCACAATTTTTGGCTCTCATCACCTTCAAACTATCACACCTGCAAACCACAGAAACAAGGATGTAAAATTATAAATCTCTAGCGATACTTACTCAAGTGTTTTTGCTACACGTGGTAGAGAGGACCGATCATCTACAAAGTGGTCGTGAGAGTGAGTGAAAGATTTGATATAAACACTACAGAGAATCCTCCAAAGATAAATATGACACAATGGCTACTCTCATTATAAAGAAGTTATATACTTGACCATAACATTTCATCTGTGTTGTCCATGTTCATTCTTCAGCGAATGGGTTCGTATCTGACCATCGGATCCAACTTGGCCCCCTTCTACAGATTCTAGGATACACATTTTGAGCTATTCCCTTACTCATAATGCCCCAGACCAATAAAGCACCTCAGATTGAGTTTGCTGCTATTAAGTATATATTTATGAGTTATGTACTTACCATAACTTGGTATCTGTGTTGTCTTCTTTCATTCTTCCTCACAGTCGGGTTACGGATCTGACTTGGCCGCAGTTTTACAGACTAGGATCCAAGTCTCAAGCTCATCCCATTTCCCATAATGCACTGTCCTGTGCCTAGCTCCCACAGATCAAATTTGCTGCCCAAATAGCTGATACAGTGCAGAAAAAAACAGAAGGAAGTACTAATAAAGAACCAGGGGCTCAAGAAAAAAACACTAAGATTAATTCCTAAAAAGTTCTCTCCAGGTCTTCTAGAACATTCGGTATAGGGATGGCTGGGAGGGAATGTGAGGAGGAATGAAAGAAGACAACACAGATACCAAGTTAGGGTAGGCACATGACTCACAAATCTGATGTTGTTTCTTTCATTCCTCCTCACGGTTAGGTAAGAGTCTCCAGCTATAGAACTCTTGGGCGGCCTCAAGGAAAAATATGCTGGAGCACTGCAGAAATTAAGGAAGCCCTGCTCCTGGAAACAATGTCTATTAATGCATGACAAAGGTATGAGTTTTTGATCAAAGTGGCTGAAGCACAGATATTATCTAAAGATGCCTTGGAAGAAAAGGCAAATGAGGTGGACACAGACCTAGTTGAGTGGGCCTTAGGAGGATGGGGTAACTGTAATCCATTCTTGGCATAAATTAATAGAGTCTGTTATCCATTTATCAAGAGTGACTTGTGAAACCACCTGACCCAGGTGGCTATGACAAAAGGACCCTAACAGTTGCTCAGATTTTTGAAAAGGTTTTGTCCTATGAAGATAAAAACTTAACTGTCTATGAACATCAAGCAGATGTAATAAAAGTTCTCCTTCATTAGAGAAATTTGGAAAGAAAACTGGCAGTTGTATGGATTGATTGAGGTTGGATTCTGTACCCACCTTAGGGATGATAGAGGGATTAGTATGAAGAGACATTCTATCTTTATGAAGATGAGGTAAGGTGGCTTAGAAGACAGTACCTGAATCTCAGAAATATTTTTTGCTGAAGTAACGGTGATAATAAAGACCATCTTCCCTGAGAGAAACTTTAAGTCACAAACACCAGATAGTTTGAAAGGCTTTTGAGTTAGGCCTTGTAAGACCACAGTAAGATCCCATGGCAGAGAAGTCTCTAACTGGAGGTCTGAGGAGGATGATTCTATTCAAGAAGGCCGTGCACAATTTGGAGGTTGCAAGGGAACTAAGAACACGACCTGAATCGTAGTTAGAGATGACTGCCAACTGAAGTTTGATAGTACAGAAACTAGCTCCCTCTTTGAAAAGAGATGCTAGGAAAAGAAGGATAGCTGATACTGGAGTTGAAAAGGGGTCAGTGTTCTCTTTGGAGGCCCAGAAGACAAATCTCTTCCATTTAACCCTATAGACTTTCTTGGCAGCCATTTTCTGGGAAGCTAGTGTAATGTCTCGGACAAGGGAAGCAAGCCAGGACCTTCATACAATAACTGGAAGTGGAGAAACCAACAGGTCAGTTTGAGGGATATCAAATTGGGATGGAAACCCTCTATCAGGTGAAGGAGGTCCTGTTTGGGTTCCAGTATCCATGGAGGATATTTCAGATGAGATCAGAGGGAGGGGAACCAAATCTGACGAGGCCAGTAGGGGGCAATAAGGATTACCGAGGTCTTCAAACATTTTGCTTTCTGAAAAAATTTTGGGATCATGGGAAGAGGAGGATAAGCATAAAGGAGATCCAAGGGGCTAATCGTGAACCACAGCATCCATTTGGGACTGCCCTGGAGGGGGATCAGAGCGAAGTAGTTGCTGCACTTGTTCTGGGGGGGATGCAAAAAAGATTGCAGCAGAGTTGGACCCAGTGGCTGAAAATCAGGTCCATTACTGATTGGTTAAGGTACCACTCGTACAGGATCAGGATGGACCTGCTGAGTGTCTGCCAGAATGCTGGATTTCCCCAGTATGTGAGTTGCAAATAGAAAGCGGACCAAAGACGTCGCCCATTCCCAGACCCGCAGGGCTTCTCTGCACAATGGACGAGAGTGGATTCCTCTTTGCTTGTTGATGTACCACACCACTGACATGTTGTCTGTGTGAATCGCAATAATTCCTAGAGGGAAAATGTCCTGAAAGGCTTGCAACACGCGAAGGACTGCTCTCATCTCCAGAACAGTGATATACAATCCGGTCTCTAAATGTGACCACGTGCCTTGGACCATCTTTCCCTTGAAATGCCCCCCCCCCCCATCTCACCTGGGAAGTGTCCGTGGTCACCCTGGCTGAGAGGGAAGGAAGAAAGAAAGGTCTGCTGATAGTCAGGTTGTTCGACAGAAGCCATCATTGGAGATGCTTTCTGCAAACCAAAGTCAATTTGATAGGAACAGATAGAGGCTGGTAGAGAAGAGACCATTGAGCAGCCAGGGTCAATTGAATCAATTGCATAAAAACCTTGCTAACAGGACTAAAGAAACAGCAGCCGCATAGGTCCAAGAGCCTGAAGTGTCAGTTTCGCCAGAGGAGAAGGACGGCTTAAGATGGCTCGAACTGGAACTATCAATGTCTGTACACAGAGGGGGTAGAGCTGCAATCTGATTCATTATATCCAAGGAAGTCCGGTTGAAATCCAAACTCTGAACCGGAGATAGATTCAAATTTGTCAGGTTTCCTTTCCCAGATGACAGGCAAGGTTGAAAAAGTAATCCCTGGTCTGGAGCAGCTGATGCCTGGTTGGGACAGTGAAGAGCCAGTCATCCAGCTATGGAAACAACTGGAATCCTTGCAGTCTTAGGTGAGCTGTGACTACTGCCATGCATTTGGTAAACACCCTGGGGGCTGTGGTGAGTCCAAAGGGCAGAGCTTTGAATTGGTAGTGACTGGCTCCCAGCCGAAAGTGCAAATTACTTCTGGAGCATCTCTCTATTTTGATGTGACAATACTAGCCCTTTAAGCCTACCGAGCACATCCAATCATCCTTTTGCAAAAGCGGGAAAATGGACTGGACCATAACCATTTGGAACTTTGCCTTCTTTACAAACAAATTCAGTTTGCTTAGTTCCAAAATGGGTCTCAGGTCCCCGGTTTTCTTTTGCACTAAAAAGAAGCATTTGTAAGTTCTGAATCCTTTTCGCTTGGTCAGGACCTCTTGGATGACTTTTTTTTTGCAGTAGTTTTTGAATTTCTGCTACTGCTTACTCCCCGAGTGGGTGGAAAATCAGGGAGTCTCTTTAACCTCTCTGGTGGAGAAGGAAACACAGGATATAATAACCTCTGGATATAATCTTTAGCACCCATTTGTTTTGTGTTAGATTGGTCCAGGCAGCTGGTTGCAGTGAAAAATGACCTCCGACCGCCTGCAGAGATGGGCAGTCAGGCAGAGCTTTGGGAGTGCTAATAGGGCTTACCAGAGAAAGGTGCTCTGAAGCCCTGATTCTCTGGTCCCCCTCTGCCCCATGGGCGGCGTCTCCCATTGAAACCTCCTCCTCTGCCTCTAAAGGAAGAATCCCTGCTCTCATCCCGGGAAGACCCCTGAGATTTTCGGAACCAGGTTTTCTGCCTATTGCACTAGTTTCTAGAAAATGTGCACTAAGGGATTGAAAACCTGACTCCGACGGCAGACAAGGTCTTCCCCTACTGCTCTCTGCTGGTAAGAATCTCTGACAGATGGCCAGAAAAGGGAGGAACAATCAAATGGGGTATTCACAAAGGACACCTTAAAGGATTCTATGAAATCACAAAGTCTCATCCAGGTATAGGATCATAGGAGGTTACTAGGCTATTGGCCCTGAGGCCTTATAAGCCTACCCAAGAGTTTAGCTCATGTTTAGACAAGTCAGCACCCGATGCCCTTGTCCAGCAGGGACACGGGTGGAATCCCAGGGGTATATTCTCTGTTTCCCATCCAGTTATCCATGTCTTCTAATAGCAATGCCTGAACCGTCTGCCTGTGAGGCACCCACCGTGGAATGGGAGATAAGCTTCATGGAAGAATTGGACAAGGAGGAGAGAGTTATCAGTCGGGGACGACTTTCACAAAGTCCTCTGTCAACATGATCTCTGCTACAGAGTCTGAGAGTTCTTTAACCAGGCCCCTCTGCAATCGAGTAAAATGTGCCAGAAAGTTTAATGCTCTCAGCGAGAAAGTGGCAGAGGTGTAAATGTGCTTACCAAACCTGTCTATCGCTCTGGACTCCCTGCTCGGTGGATGGACAGTGGAGCTCTGTTCAGCTAGCTCCTTTCTGGTAGCTGATGCCACAATCATGGTGTGACATCCGGCTAATATCCCACCGGACTGCCACCAATAATGTGACGTCCAGTTAATATTCCACTGGACTTCCATCAATAAGTGATGTCCACCACTTAAAACCTGTGTCACTAATTAAGGAGCCTCAATCCTCACTACTGACTCCACTGTGGGAGCGTCATGGGAAACACCAGAGCATAGAGCACACGAGTAAAATTCTACACTTTCCCTTAAGAGCACAATAGGAACACGTTCTATTTTCTGGGACTGGACTATTTACTTCTGTCCACCCCAAATGGATTCCTTAATATACACTTCAGAGCAAAGTGTTCCAGTTTAAGACCTCTGACCGACTGACTCACTCTCAAAATAAATTTAAATCTCACACACACTAACACTTATGGGAAGCCTGACACAGATTTCCAGCTGTGTCCCCTCCCCAATACAAATGGTAAACGCTGCCACCAGAGTCAGACGTCCTTCAAAGGATGATCAATTATTAAAAATTAAATATCAAAATAAATGATAGCTATGACCAGAAGCAGCCAGGCATTTGAGGTGACCTTGGGAGTATCAAACAGGTATAAACACTCTCTAATCTCTAAAGAACACTGGACTGTCTAGTCACAATGTAAAGCAATGAAAAACATTTAATAATAAGTAAAATGATTACAAGAATGTAAATCAATAGCTTTCAATAAACACCAGAAATCAATCACCAGAAATATAAAATTAAATTGTAGGCTAGGAGTCCATCATCTTAAAAAAATATGTAAATAACTAAACTTTCCTAATCTAACTAGAGAATACTGCCCCTAATCTAATCTAAAACATAAAAGCAAAGCAAAGGCAGGCTTACACTTTTTGGGGAGTCATTTTTCTTGCATATTCACTGCACAGTACTATGACTGCAACTCATAACTAACTGTCCTTCAACTGACTTCAGCAGTCTCTTTTATAGCCAGCTGTTTTAAAAAGGTTTTTTTTCTTGTCAATCATCTGTTCAAATAATCACCTAGCAACCAGAACATTCTAATGACATCATGTACTGATCAGCTAATTCTCCACACACAGTTTGTACTTTAGAATCTCCTTCACAAACTGTGAAACCTCTCCTAGACAATCCATCCGCACCAGCATTATTAACCCCACTGTGATGTTGCATGGTCAAATCATATGCTTGCAATCCTAGACTCCACACACAGTTTGTACTTTAGAATCTCCTTCACAAACATGTGCAATTAGAAATGTATCAAAACACTGACAGATTCTTTAAACATTCCATATAAACAGGGACATACTCAACATTTTAAAAACTTATTTACATTTTCAAAATTAGACATGCTGGCATACAATACAAGTTAATCTGAGCATATACACAAATCTCCTACCAGACACTGATAACACACATGACAGTGTTTTCATTTTCTTCATTTTGTTCACATTTCTCTCCCCTTATGACTCAAGCACGATTGAGAAAAATCGGTCTACCTGGGACTATTAACCCACTCCTCTCCTGGACAAGTTATCCACATTGACATTATTAACCCCACTACGATGTTGTATGGTCAAATCATATGCCTGCAATCCTAGACTCCACCTCAGTAACTTGGCATTTTGTTTACTGACCCTATTAAGCCATGTTAAAGGGTTATGATCTGCGAGTACAGTGAATTTTCCCCCATAAAGATAAGCCTGTAGCTTTTGCAATGCCCACACTATGGCCAAACACTCTTTCTTCACGGCTGCATAACACTCTTCTCTAGGTTGGAGTCTACGGCTCAGATACAACACTGGCTGCTCTTCCCTTTCTGCAGAAAGTTGGCTAACTATAGCCCCCACCCCTATAATATGAAGCATCAACTTGTACAATAAATTCTTTATTGTAATCTGGGCTGGCTAACAGGGGGTCCTCCCAAAGTTTTTGGAATGTCTGTTCACAATCTGTGGTCCACACTACCTTGTCTGGTTTATTCTTCCTAGTTAGGTCAGTATGGGGTGCAGCTATGGTACTGTAATTGGGCCAAATTTCCTGTCCCTAGAAATGCTCTCACTTGTTTCTTAGTAACAGGAACTGGCCACGCTTGAAAAGCTTCCAACCTGACAGGTACTCGCCTAATTTTAACACTTCTCACTATCTGCCCTAAGTAAATGACCCTTGCCATACCCACTGGACACCTACTGGGTTTAATGATTAATCCTGCCCTACTTAATCTATCCAAGAGCAACATGTAGGTCTGCAAATGCCTGTAGCATAGTCTTCAATACATAGTTTAAACTCTCCACAAGACCATTAGTTTGGGGATGGTAGGGGGTGGTCTTTAGATGTTTGACCCTACAGCACTTCCGCAGACAAATCAACAGGTCTGACATGAAGTTAGCACATCGGTCAGTCAGTATTTCCCATGAAAAATCTACTCTGCTGAAGATTTCTAGCAAAGCAATTGCCACCTTTTCTGCCTCAATAGATGACAGAGCCACTGCCTCAGGATATCTGGCAGCATAGTCTACTACCATCAAGATGTATTTCTTTCCTGTAGAACTTGGAGTGCTCAGGGGTTCCACAATATCCAGGGCCACTCTCTGAAATGGCTCTTCGATTATAGGCAAAGGCATTAACAGAGCCTTAGCCTTGTCCACTGCTTTACCAACTTTCTGGCACTGTTCACCAGTCCTACAATATCCTACCACATCCCTCGCAATCACAGGCCATTAGAAATTTAGCACAATACGTCTCTTAGTATGTCTTATGCTCATATGACCTGAGAAAGGAATGTCATGTGCTATGGCTAAGAATGGGAGACAGTAAGCTCTAGGCACTACCAACTGTTGTATTACTTCACCTTCTAGCCCACCTCCAGGCTTCCACTCTCTATACGACAAACTTTTGCTCCAGTATAGAGACTCCCCTAATCCTTGAGCCTCAGGTGCCTCCTTAGCCATCTCTCTCAAGCTTTGTAATGTAGAATCCGTAAGTTGAACCTGTCTGAACTCTACCTTCATGACCTTCCCCAAGCTCCCCTTCTGCAGGAAGCCTAGTCACTTTCAAAAGCTGTGCCTCGCTGTCACTCTGGGTACCACACCAGTCACCTCCATCCTCACAGTCACCATGTCGAAGGGAACATTACTACCCACCAGCAGCTCTGGCTCATGTTCAGACTTACTGCTACTAGATAGCAACTTCTCTGAAACAGCCAGTCCCAACTTCAGGTACAAGATCTTTCTGGGTCCCTCCCAGACTACCAGACCTACATGCCTTTCCCCAAGCCTAACTGCATGTCACTGCATGTACACAAGGTACTACATCAACAAAGTCATTCCCTATCAGGACATCTGCAGGAATATCCTCAAACACACCTATTTGCTTGCTTCCTCTTCCACCCTCCCAGTCAAGATGAACCCTAGCCAAAGGTACTTGGAACGGGGTCCCTCCCAGCACTGACTGGAGTGGATTGCTCTTCTCTAACCACAACAGGCCTCACAATAGTTATATCAGATGCTGTGTCCCTCTTAGCAGTTACCTGTTTACCATCTACTACAATAGGATATAAATTTTGGTGATAATTTGGTACCCCAGTTGTTTCTAAACAACTTGCCACTGGCAGTTTATCATCCATACTTACTGGCTCCCTCACCTTGCCTCTATGGACATTTGGCTGCTATGTGTCCCCTCTGGTTACACTTGAAACATCTAATTCCTAACTCTGCACTTGGATTAGTAGTTCCCCCGTTACTGGTGTACTTTGATGGAGTGGTTTAGACTGCCCCCATGGGTTCCTTTATGTCAATGTGCAGCACTGGGTATCCCTTTCTTATGCACTGGTGCTCTGCTTACCAAGTAAAGATACCCTTTTCTTCCCAACTCCTCTGCATAGTTACACTCACGGTTTGCTTAGCAGACTCTCATGTCATTAGGCAAAGTACTGAGGGATTGTTCCCTCACCAAAAGCTCTGCCAGTCCCTCAAAAGTAGTAACCTGACATCCACTCACCCATCTGTGAAAGTAAGTACTTAAGTCAGCAATATAATCATGTATACGCTCATCCGCCTTACATCTATGTTCACAAAACCTTTTTTCTATATGCCTCAGGTGTAAGTTTGAAGCAGTCAAACAAGCAACATTTCATTTTGTCATAATTCAAACAATCTACACCATTTAAAACTTTGCTACAGCCTGAACAGCTTTACCATGGAGTACGGGAGTCAGGAGCTGAACTCAGAGCTTACAATAAACATCATATTGTCTACATACGCTCACAAAAATATAAATAAAACTATCAAAGTCATACCCATCACTGTACTGAGGAAAAAGTTGGACCTTTACAGCCTCTGGGGTCTGGTTATTTACTTCCCCATTACCTCCATGGCACTCTCAAAAGGTTTGAAGCTCCCTTTCATGCTGATGCTGTCTCTCATTCTCCTCAGCTTCTGAATGCCTCAGTCTCTCTGCTGATTCCAGTTCAAGATGTTTGGGCTCCAAACGTTGGGTCTTCAGGTGCAGTTTCTCCTCTCTCTAGATACTGCATTCGTTCTTCAGCCTCCAGCTACAATCTCCTTAACTTCAGACTGATTCTCAGGACCTCTGAAGAAAATGTGGACTGTCTTGTCTCTACAGGCTGCACGTTACCAACACCAAACAGACTGGTCTGAGCAGTGGCTGCAACCAAGGCTAAAATCATTGCTTCCTTGGTCAGGCTGGGATGCAACAATCCTCTGGCTTCACACTCCTTAGCCAACTGGATCTTTGTCACCTTGCTAAAATCTTCTGCTGTCATCCTTGCCTACTATCCCTATGTAACTCAAAAAAATAAATAAAACTGTGGTGGATTGAAATTCTGAAAATTTACCTTGTGGCTGTCAAATGTGAACACCTTAATGACAACTACCCACAGGCTACTGAATTTCAATTAAAAATCCCACTAAGCTGCCAACAAGTAATGTGATGTCCAGTTAATATCCCACCAGACTGCCACCAATAATGTGACGTCTGGTTAATACCCCACCGGACTACCACCAATAAGTGACGTCCCCCATTTAAAACCCGGGTCAGTAATTAAAAGGCCTCAATCCTCACTATTGACTCCAGTGTGGGAGCATCATGGGAAACACCAAAGCACAGAGCACACAAGAGTAAAATTTCACAACTTCCTTTAAGAGCACAACAGGAACACACTATTTTCTGGGACTAGACTATATACCTCTGTACGCGCCAAATGTTGTTGTGTCTTTCGGCGTTTCCCGGTTAGGGGTCGCCACAGCGGAACTCCGGTCAGCTAATGATTGGCAGTAGATTTTTACGTGCCGAGTTGCCGGCCCTGACACACAACTTTCAACGAAGGTACACCCATTCACGCATGTCTCCACACAGAAGACGCTCTAGCTGAGAATCGAACAGTACAACATCTTACTGTGATATACACTTCAGAGTAGGGTATTCCCGTTTAAGATCTCTGACTCACTCACTCACTCACTCACTCTCACAATAAATTTAAATCTCACATACTCTAACACTTATGGGAAGCCTGACACAGATTTCCAGCTGTGTCCCCTCCCCAATACAAATGGTAAATACTGCCAGCAGAGTCAGACAGACAGGTCTACACACCCTTCAAAGGGTGATCAATTATTAAAAATTAAATATCAAAATAAATGATAGCTACAACCAGAAGCAGCCAGGCATTCAAGGTGACCTGGGGAGTATCAAACAAGTATAAGCACTATGTTATCTCCAAAGAACACAGATTGTCCAGGCACAATGTAAAGAATGAAAAACATTTAATAAGTAAAATGATCACAAGAATATAAATCACTAACTTTCAATAAACAAAAATGTAATCACCAGAAATATAAAATTAAAACTGTAGGATAGACATCCATCATCTTAGAAAAATTCTAGCTAAATAACTAAACTTTCCTAATCTAACTACAGAATACTATCCCTTATCTAATCTAAGATATAACAGCAAAGCAAAGGCAGGCTTACAGTTTTTGGTGAGTCCTTTTTCTTTGGTATTCAATGCACAGCACTTTGGCTGACTGCAGCTCTTAACTAACTGTCCTTCAACTGACTTCAGCAGTCTTTTTACAGTCCAGGTTAACAGTCTCAACGGTCTTATTTTAAAATAACAACCAGCTGTTTTAAAAAAGTTCTTTTTCCTATCAATCACCTGTTCAAATAATCACCTAGCAACCAGGAGCATTCTAATGATGTCATCTATTGATCAGCTGATTCTCCAGATAGCTTATAGGTTCATAGGTTCATACTAGGCTATCTGCCTGAGGGCATTTACAAGCCTAGCCCATCGTTTTGTGGCTTACGCCACCCCTTTAGTATGGGGAACTATACCCATTATTTTGCTGTGCCTCTGTCGAGCAGTGACACTGAGGTAATCCCTGGGGTATATCTGCGATCTCCCATCCATTGGTCAAGATTTCTCTTGAACAAGGCCAGCGAGGTGCTCTGCCTCACATGTACCGGGATTTTGTTCCACAGCATAGGGAGTCTTTGGGTGATGAATCTATCCCTCCAGCACGTCCTATTAATAGCCGTGTCAAGGTTATAATCTCCCTCCCAAACATGTGCAATTAGAACTGTTTCAAAACACCAACAGCGTCTTTAAACTTTCTGTATTTATATAAACAAGGAAATACTCAACATTTTAAAAACGTATTTACATTTTGACAATTAGACATGCTGGCATACAAGTTAATTTGAGGATATACACAAATCTCCTGCCAGACATGCTAACACAGATGACAGTGTTTTCATTTTCTTCACACAAGGCATAAACTGGAATACCTTTAGTCCAACATGATCCGTCCTTGGGGGGGGACGACAAGAACTTAACTGGTCATTTTGGAATCGGTTCAATAGAATCTGGCTCCTTCTAGACCCAGCAGGACAGGAAATCCACAAGCCTGTCTGCCGAGGTGACCACCCAAAATGTAGATGGGCCTGTCCCGAAAGCCGCCATAAACACAGACTCTTCCGAGGAAGGAGGTTGGGCTGATGAACTACCTCTCTGCCTCAGGATCTATAAAATGTCTCCAAAGGAGACGTCCTCCAGTGGTGATTTCAGGGATCCTTCCCTTTCATCAAAGTCCATGTCCTCGGTACTGGATTCCAAGGGCAAATCAATGTGACTCATTTTACATGTCTTCTTATGAGGGATCTCCTCTGTGGGGTATTCAAGGGTGGTCTCAGAAGAAAAGGGGGCCACTCTACAGGGAGAGTTTGGAGACTTGTCTGGATGGGCTGACTCTGGCCAGGCATGATAGGCTCAAGTCTCTGATCCAAGGGGGGGGGGGGGGTCGACTGGAGGGGTCACAGCTCAGACAAACTGGATCCCTATGACTAGAGAAGGCCCTTTCCACAACTTGGAATGCCGAAGAACCCAGTGAATCCTTCCCCCAGTTCCACAGGAGCAGAGGCTACTGAAGAATAAAGGGCAGGGATCCCTGAGCCATGGGTTCCAGGTAGAATCAGACCCGAGCTGTCCAGTGCTGAAGCGCCAAGAGGAAGAGCCGGCTCCAAGAGCCCCCCCCCCCCGGATCCAACAAGGACATCTCGGATCTGAGACCCACTGCAATCTGACAACATCGGAGCAGAGGAAATCAGAGCAACAGTCGGAGTAGGAAAAGGGTAGCACCTCATACCTGACCCCATCTCTCTTGATTGCTACAATCCTGGGACTGTGATACCGAGGGATGGATCGGAGAAGGAGACTGGTCTTAGGGGGAAACTCTCACAGAGCCCAGAGGGGATGAAGCAAAGAAAACCCCCAAATGGATCTGAGACTTAAGGATGTTCTTGATCATCCTGCCCATGTCAACTTCTGAAAGGCTCCTAGAAGACCTGGAAGAAGCTACTGATGGAGGCCTAGAGTGCCTGATGGGCATCTGCTGCAGACCGGAGGGGGAAGCAGCCTCCATGCCCAGCACCAGTGTGGGACCCCTCTATCGTATCAAGAGCATTAGGATCAGAGGTGGATGTCGCAGCTTCAGGGGAAGTGGCAATGTGAAAGATACTGGTCATATCCGAAGAGTGCTTTGGATCCACAAGCACAGAGGTAGGTCTCAGATCCAAGCCTGCCAGACCTGATGGTCTTGAAACTTTTGAGGGTGGCTCTGAAGATGCCCGTGAGGACTTGTGAGAACATTTCTTCGAGTCTGAGGACCCTGCCATACTCTTAGAGGGTGTTTGAGCCCCTGGAGAGGAATTTGAAGATGAAGCAGGTAAAAGGCCCTGACGATTTAGTTTATTTTTGTGGTCAGTGAAAGCCTTGGGGTTGAAACCCTTGTAAATGGAGCAAGTCGACCGCAGATGTTCAGGCCCCAAGACAGTAGACACATAAGTTGTGTGCATCAGAATAAGGGAATTTACATCTACATTCTGAGCACGTTTTAAAACCTGCTGGCTTATCGGACATCGTTAAAGGAACGCTATAAAGTCTTAACAGTAAAAACAGCAACAAAACAAAATAGCACAGAAGCAAAATTGAGCAACTAGTTGTTGAAAGGAATTTCTACATATATATCCATCTATATATATATATATATATATATATATATATATATATATATATATATATATATCTACACATATATATATATATATATACACACACACACAGACATATATTTTATATATATATATATATATATATATATACATACATATATATATATATATATATATATATATATATATATATATATACATACATAATATATATATATATATATATATATATATATATATATATATATATATATATATATTTTTTTTTTTATTTTTTTTAACAACATGCCCCCAACAGCTGGAAGGGAAAGAGAAGAGAAAAGAGCGGGTAAAGCAGAAAGTAGAACAAAGAAAAAAAGGGAAGAAAATTCTACCCTTGCACTGCTAAGGAAGTAGACTAAAGTAATACAAAAAAAAGTTATCTGTATATAAAGTACTATGGAAAGATTCCTACTGCAATTCAAAAAGAGCTTGAGACTCTAGAAACCATGACTGTCACTGCTGGTGGCAAATGAGATCTGAGGGAGTTAGGCAGAGGACAGAGCATTATGGGAAGTGGGAGCAGTTCGAGACTTGGATCCTAGTCTGTAAAAATGTGGATTAGAGGGTTGGATCAGTAACCCAACCGTAAGGAGGAATGAAACAGACAATATATTATTATATATATATTTATATCTGATGTTATGATTATACTAACCTAGTAAAGTGATAGATGAAAGATCAGGGGCTCAAACAGGAACTATGGCTCCTAACCACTCTTCAGTCAGATCTCTCCTAGCATTAAGGTGAGGGGGAAGGGTGGGAGGGAAGTTGAAGAAGAATGAAAATGGACAACAAAGATGGACTGTTATGGTGAGTACATAACTTCTTTATCTGATGTTGTCATTTTCATTCATACCTCAACAAATGGGACAGAGTCACAGCCACAGTAACCTTGGGTGGCCCTCATGGAAGGCTATTCTATGATGTCCAATTTGTAATGCACAATAAAAGTATGAGTATTAGACCAAATGGCAGCAGCACAAATATCAATAGAGGCTCTACCCCAAAAGGCTGCAGAAGTAGTCACTGACCTGGTTGTATGTGCCTTCAGTTGTTTAGGTAAGGGAATACCTTTAAAGGAATAAATGAATGAAATGTAATCTGTTATCAATTTAACTACTGTAGTTTTAGAAACTGGTCTTCACTT
Organism: Protopterus annectens; assembly: GCF_019279795.1. Taxonomy (NCBI): domain Eukaryota; kingdom Metazoa; phylum Chordata; order Ceratodontiformes; family Protopteridae; genus Protopterus; species Protopterus annectens. The sequence goes on along the minus strand of NC_056725.1, from coordinate 776,221,331 downwards.
TCTTACATTAGAAAAGGAATCAAATAATTGTTCAGATTTTCTGAATGTTTTATCCAGTACAAAATGCAATTGTTTCTGTACAATAAGATAAAGGGTGTATTCTCCTTTATTTTCAAAGTTAGGGGAAAAAAAAAACTGGCAAGCTGATGCCCTGATATTGGTTTCGGAGGCAACTTTTGGTAAGAAAGAAGGATTCGTGTGTAATGTAACTATTTTTGTAAAAAATCAGATAGGGTGGTTTAGAAGAAAACCCTTGGAGTTAAGACACCCATCTTGCAAAAATTATAGCCACCAGGAGGATAGTTTTCCAAGAAAGAAACTAGAGATGCATCTTAGCTGATTGTTCAAAAGGAGAGTGTACAAAGGCTTATAAAACAGTGGTGAGGTCCCAAGGTGGAGTGGGTTCCTTTATTGGAGATCTAAATATTATTTATTTTGTTTGTTTGTTTATTTATCGGGTAATGTCCGACTGGGTATGAGGCCCATTTTCAGTGGAGGCTTGAGGAGAAAAGCTCCATACATACAAATAGACAGTGTTAAACAATCAAACTGAACACACATTAATCAACAATGTACAAAGCAAGTCGGTAAAGAAATTAGTTATATAACAATAAATAGCAAATAATTAATAAATTAACAAATTTAACAAAAATGGTACAGTTAGAGATAAAAACTAGCCACGAGTTAATAGTGAGAACAGTGTGATACAGTAATTTCAAGACAGAGAAATGCAGTCTACAGAACAATTAAAGACAAAGCAGTATATGTGTATACATTAACTGAAATTGAGTGAAAAATCAAGATAGCCTTCAGCAGTTAATAGTTGTAGCTGTGAGAATGAGCTAGTTTATGATAATGTAAGGTAGCCGTAAAAAGCTTAACTAGGAGTATGGTAGGAGCAGAGCCAGTGTTTTGTTAGATGTTCCTTAAGGAGATTTTTAAACTCATGAATGCTGGGGTTTTTTGGCCATAGGTTGAGGTAGTGTGTTCCACAGTTTGGAAATTTTATGGGAAAAAAGGGCAGTGCCCTGTGTGTTGTGGGCTTGGGTAATCTTTAACAATAATTTATTTGAGGATCTTAGAGCTCTAGGATTGCTGCTGGATTGGAGTAGATTGGTGAGGGCCGGGCAGTTGTTAGGTTTGTGAATTATATTGTGGGGCTATGGACAGTTGCTTAAATGTTATAAGGTTTGGTAGTTCTAACCATTTAAGTTGGGAGAGAGTGGTGGGTTCTGTAAGGGTGGCCTGTGGCAAACTTGGCAATTTTGTTGTAGCATGATTCCAGATTATTTAGGTCAGATTTACGAATGTTTGTAAATACTAGGGAGCAATAGAGGAGGATGGAGAGTAGATGTGTGCGGGCAATGGCTAGTCTGGCGTTGTCTGTAAGGTAAGGTTTAATTCTGTAAAGGGTGCCAAGTTTGGAGTGGACTTTTTTGATGGTGAGGGAGATGTGGGTGTCAAACTTTAGGTTATCATTGATTGTGACACCTAGAAGCTTGGCTTGGCTGGTGGGATCTATTTTGGTTCCGTTTGTGGAAAGGACAGAAAGTGGAGTCAGACATATTTTGGGTTTATTGTAATTAAAGACAATTAACTTGTTTTTGTTGGAGTTAAGTATGAGTTGATGGCTAGTGAGGTAGTTTTCTATGTCCTGGAAAGATTTTTGCATTTTGTTTGTAGGTCCTGGGGGGGTGCGGGGCTGTGCAGATTAATGTAGAGTCATCAGCGTATTGGGCTATGGATGCTAGTTGGATTGAAGAGCTGAGTTTGTTAGTAAAACTGTAAAGAGAAGGGGGCCAAGTATGGATCCTTGGGGTACACCAACAGTGATGGGTAGAAAGGGGGACAGGGTGTTCTCCCATTTGGTGGCTTGTTGACAGTTAGACAATAACTTATGGAACCAGAACAGGGCATTTGTGTTGAAGCCATGGGATGATAGTTTATTTACTAGGATTTGGTGGGAGATGGTGTCAAAGGCTATTGACATGTCAAGGAATATGAAGGAGACCATTTGGCCTTTGTTTATAACATCTTGAATGGTGTTTGTGAAAAATGGCAGGGCAGTACTGGTACTATGTTTTGGCCTAAAGCCATGTTGTGTGGGGGAGAGGAGTTTGTGATTAAGGAGGTGGGCAAGGAGTTGGGGAAGTGAATGCATTCTTCTAAGATTTTGGCTAGAGGACAGAGTATGGCTATGGGACGGTAGTTAGTTAGATCCTTAGTGGGGCTGCCTGTGTAGGGGAATGATGTGGGATATTTTCCATAGATGGGGTACATATTGTTCAGAGACAGAATGGTTGATTAGGCCTGATATGGGATAGGCAATTAAGGGGGCAGCAATTTTAAGGAATTCATTGGGTAATTTATCAGCTGTTAGACAGCAGGGTTTGAGTTTGGAAAGGATAGATTTTATGTAGTTTGTTTGGATTGGGGTGAAAGAAAAGGAGATGGGGGAGTCAGAAGAGGGAAGCAGTACAGTGAGAGGTTGATTAGTCAGATTAGCAAGAAAAGATGTGATTGAGTTAATGAAGTGAGTATTAAATTGTGTAGCTATTGGGTCTGAAACCTTGGAGTTGGTGGGTGGGGTGGGGGTGGAGGTAGGAGTATAGCCTGCGATGAGAAGATTGTTAATGTTTTGCCAAATTTTCTGTGGTTAAATTGATGGGTTTTCTGATCTGAAAGGAAATAGTTTTGTTCGTCTATTTTTATCTCTTTCTTAGTCTGGTTACGTAACTGCTGATATGTTGTGTGGTTGTGTTGTCTGTTATTTTTGGTAGTGTGGTAAGTGGACCATGCCCTGTCTCTTTTGCTTCAGCAGTGCTACGGTATCTTTAGATAGCCAAGGTATGTGTCTAGTTTTTGCTCTTATTTTTCTTGTGGGTGCTAGATTGTTGAGTATTTTAAGAAAGATGTTGTTGAAATAAAGGACTGCCTGATCAAGTGGGAGGTTCCTAAGAGGTGATCAGTTAAATTTGCTGAAGATGGTTGAAAGTAAAGGGGGAATTTTTTTTTTTGTTTCTGATAAATGTATATATTGTTTTGGTTTGTGTCTGAGCTGATTTTCTGTACAGGAAGGTACATGAGTGGTCACTGAGGGAGTCTGGAAGGCAGCCTACTAAATAACCTAGACTGGGTTTATTAGTTAGTAACCAATCTAGTGTTTACTGCTTTTTAGAGTGTTTATCTAGCAGAGTTGGACAGGATATGGTTTGGGTGAAATTGAAGAGATTTAGGAAATTGGAGGGGTTGTCGGTGTTGCAGGAATGCCAATCCAGGTTAAAATCATCCAGGATAATGGTTTCCTGGCTGAAATTAGTTGATGTCCAGGTGAGAAGATTCTCAATTATGGATAGTTTGTTGCCGGGGTGGGGGGTAGGTAGTTATGATAATAATAGATTTGTTAGGGTTTATTACTAGGCGTGTTGTTAGGATTTCCAAGTTAGGTAGGTCAGGAGGGGCAATGTTTAATAGTTCCCAGTTTGAGTGGGTCTTTATACATAACAGCGATACAACCGCCCCTTTTGTTTGGTCTGTCTAATCTAATTATGTTATATCTGTTTGTAATAATATCCTTGTCTTTGATGCGGGGCGTTAGCCAGGTTTCGGTAATTGCTGCAATGTCAGGTAAGTAGGAGTTAAGGGTTGCATGAAACTCAGTAATGTTATTTATGATACTACGGAGGTTAAAGTTTATAAAGACTACTTCTGTGTTGGTCTTTGGAAGTGGGGGAAGGGGGTGGTGGTTAGTAGTATGTTGGGGAGATACTGGTGGAGGGCTGGGTGGGGAAATGGTTGGGTAATGACGGGTGTGGATGAGAGGGGCAGGGTTGGGGTGGATGTCAGCCTGGAGTTTAATTTGCTATACTGTATAGAGCGAGTTGTCTGAATTTATTGGTAAGTTTTACATATCTGTGAGTTGAAGGGTAAGTCCTACGTGTGGGTAAATGTTTGAAAAGTAAGAGAAGAAAAGTAGTTGTGTTGTAGGGCTGTGTGCTAATGGTTGCCTATGTTTGGGTGTGGCTGTTGGAGGAGGACAGAGGATGAGTAGGTGATTGAAGGTGAATGACGGTGCATGAGTGGAGGTGGAGCTAAGCAAGAGGTATAGTAGGTGGAGTATGAGAGTACTGGCTAGCAAGGTGTTAAGGTGGGATATAGTGGATGGTTGACAAGGTGTGGTGTGGAGGTGAGGGGAAGGGGAGGTGATTGAGGGAGGTGTTGTATTGGCTGGAAGTAGAAGGGGTGTGTTTTTTTTTAGGTATAAATCTAGAAAAAAAAGAGAGGGCGTAAAAGCAAAAGGTATCCCTACGGAATGCTTTACACAACTTAGATGATGCTAAAGAAGAAGCATTATCCCCTATATGATAGTTCGAGATGGCTGCCAGTTGAACTTTAACAGTAGAAAAACGTGCTCTGTCCTGGAAAAATGAAGCAAGGAAGACTAGAACTATTTTTGTAGTTACTGACAGAGTACTTGATGCCACTGTGCCTTGAATTTGTACTTTCCATGCCTCATCAGTAAATACTTATTGTGCATATTTGAAACTGCCAGATTCTGATACAATGACTTCATTCTATTTGCTTATTGTAACTGTTTAACTTTTTGCCATAATCCATGTTTTACTTTCGTATTTTTACTATATTGTTTAACTTTTAAAACATTTCTCTATATTTTATGAATATTTGTATGTAATGTCTTGGAGCTTTTCTCCTCAGGTCTCCACTGAAAATGGGCTTCTAGCTCAGTTGAACCAACCCAGTTAACAAATGTCAAATAAATAAATAAAACTGCAGCAGTAAATGGGGTCTAATTGTTTTTGATTAGCCCAAAGAGCGAATCTTTTTCATTTAGTCCTGTAAACTTTTCTAGTAGAGACTTCATGAGAAGAGACTAAGATTTCTTGAACTGGAGAGGAAAGCCTGGAATATCTAGTCATCGTTGGAATTGGGAAAACCATGCAGTCAATTTAAGGCCAGCAATATCTGAAATAATCTGGCCTGATGGGCAAGATAAGAGGTCTTGACTGGGATCCAGCATCCAACCACAACATATTAAGTGAGACCAAATGAAAGGAAACCACTCCTGTCGAGGCCAGAAGGGAGCAATGAGGATTACTCTACTTTTCAAAAGAAGTGCTTTCTGAAGAAATTTGGGGATGAGAGGTAGGGGAGGGTACGTGCAAAGGAGGCTAGAGGGCCAAACATGGACTAGAGCATCTCTCAAGAACTGTCTCTGAGGAGGGATAAGGACAAAGAACCGGCTGCATTTATTGTTGAAGAGGGATGCAAATAGGTCGCAGCAAGGTTGACACCACTTGTGGAAGATCATGTTTGCCAATGACTGTTTGAGAGACCACTTGTGAGGCATGAGGATGGTCCTGCTGAGCCTGTCTGCTACAATGTTGGACTTCCCCAGTATGTGCATTGCTACTAGAAAGTGGATGGAAGATATCGCTCATTGCCAAACCCTCACTACTTCTCGACAAATGGGATAGGATCTGGTTCCCCCCCATATGTTGACGTACCAGACTACTGACATGTCCGTTTGTACTGCAACATTTCCTACAGGGAGAAAGCTCTGAAAAGCCTGCAATGCTAGAAGCACCACTCTCATCTCTAGGACACTGATATGTAGATTGGTCTCTAGTAATAATCGCGTGCATTGAAAAGTCTGTCCTAAATAATGTCCCCTCTCCACCCTAAATGGAAGGTGTCCATAGTCAACTTGACGCTGGTGAAGGAAAGATAAATGGACAGCCTAGATCTAACTCCTGGGAGTGGACTCACCAAAGAAGAGAATCTCTGCACACTCGAGACAATTTTATGGGATGATTCAAGGGATAGAGATAAATGGACCATTGCATCACTAGTTGGGAATTCTCATTTGTAGGCAGGCAGTAGGAATCAAAGTTATTGTAGCAGCCACTGACCCTAGTGCTTTGACAACCAATCTTACTGTGGGCGTTGGGATGGATAGGACTTGCTTGACATGAGTCCTTAATGTATGAATTCTGTCCTGAGGCAGAAAGGCTAGACAATTCACTGTGTCTAGGCGAACCCCTATAAATTCTATTAATTGAACTGGATGAAGATGAGATTTGGGTATGCTGATGGTGATTCCCAGCGAGAGTGCAAGATGAACCAAATAATCTCTGTCATTTAATGGTGGATGCCTGGATGGTGCAGTAAGTAGTCAGTCATCTAAACAGGGAAACACTCTGGATCCAAGCAGTCTCAGGTGAGCTGTTACCACTGGCATACATATGGTGAACACCCTGGCGGCATACCTCTCAAGTGTCCCTAATTTTCAGGGGCGTCCCTGATTTTGACCCAAATTTTAGCTCTGTCCCTCTGAATCCCTCCTAAAACTAGTGACTTTGGGCAGAAAGGTGGTGAATTACACTTAATGAATAATGACAATAATTAAGAGTTATACACTTATTTTACTTCAGAAAAGGTGTATTAATTCATATGCTCTGATTCTCTCAATGTTTCAACTTAATGGCACTATTATTTTAAAAGTGTCCCTGATTGTCCCTGAGTTTTTCTTGACTTTTCCCTGATTCTGTTCAAATTCGTACCTGATTGGTTGAGAGATCTGCCTGGGGGCTGTGGTGAGACCAATAGGCAGGGATCTGAACTGGTAATGACTGGCTCCCAGCCAGAAGCGCATACATCTTTGAGAGCACCTGTTCATTCTGATGTGATAGTATGCATCTTGAAGATTGCTCAAGCACATCCAGTTGTCTTTCTGAAGAGGGGGAAGAATGGACTGAACTGTAACCAGAGTTCTTTACAAATTGGTTCATATAACTTAGATCCAAAATTGGTCTCAGGTCCCCTGTCTTTTTTGGCACTAAAAAAACCCATGAATAAATTCTGGATCCTACTAGCGACTTTGCAATTTTATAAGCTGTTAGTTCCCTCTGATTGGGTGGAACATCGGGGGGGGGGGGATTGGCTTTACTGGGATTTATAAAAAGGGAATGAAGTACCCTCTGGATATAATCCTTTGCACCCAAAGGTAGTTTATTATAGCTAGCCAGGCGTCTTGGTGCAAGGATAAGCACCCCCCTGACTGCCTCCAGTGAGGAACAGTCACGCAACCTTTCAGGAAAGCTGGAAGGATCTGTCCGAGAAAGAATACTTGATGTCTGCCAATATAATTATCCCCCCAACCGCCTCTGGGGGGCAAAACTCCATGTGATTCCTGGAAAGGACCTTGAGACTTCTTAAACAACATTTTCCTACCACCAAACTGGTTCCTGCAGAAAGGTCTCTGTGGGGAAGAAAAACAAATTCCAACTGCAGACAAGGTCCTTCAAGTTCAGTCCAGGAGAGAGTCTCTTTCACAGTGGGACAAATAAGGATGATCCATCAAAGGAGGCATTGATGAATGACACCCTGAAGGGTTCCACAAAGTCACACAATCGCATCCAAACATATCTCCTTATGGCTATACCTGAACCGGCCACCCTTGAGGTACCTTTTGCAGCATGCAAGATCAACCTCATGGACAGATTTGTAATAGACTGAAAGGTGGCCACTCGTCAGGAAAAATTTCTGATATGCTGCGGACATGCATGGTAGTTCAGAGATTGCAATGCAAAGGTCGATGATACATAAAACCCACTACCCAAACCTCTCCAAAACCCTATACTCTTGGTTAGAGGGATGGACAGTGGAGCTCTGTTCTGCAAGCTCCTTTTTGGTGGCTGCCACAACAACCACAGCATCTATGGGAATCCCTTTCACCCAGTGTAGACTGTCAGGGCACTTAAAATTCTTTCTGGGTGTTTTGGGACAGGTTCCATGCAGTCTGGGTCCTTCCATGCCTTGTAGGAGACAAGGTCTATAAAGCTCATCTGTGTGTGTGTGTGTGTGTGTGTGTGTGTGTGTGTGTGTGTGTGTGTGTGTGTGTGTGTGGAGGGGGGTTAACCCAAGATGTAGATGGACCAGACCTAAAAGCTTCCAAAAACACTAACTCTTCATGGGAGGGGTTTAGGAAGACCAACCACCTTTCTGGCGAAGTATCTCTATGATGTCTCCAACAGATGCATCTTTTGGTGGTGATGTGGGGGACCCTTCACCCTCACTGAAGTCTGTGTTTTCTGTGAGGGATCCCTGTGGAGAATCCAGGTGCCTCCTCTGCACATTCTCTTATGAGGGACCTCTTTGGTGGGTTGTTGTTCCGGGGAGATATCAGAAGAGATTGGGTGCTCTATGGATGGAGCTATATGGAAGCTCTTCTGGGCTAGCTGTCTCTGACGTGTAGGATGTGAGGGCTCAGACACAGGCTTGAGAGAAGGAATACAATATGGATCCGAACAAGGGAGATTCAACACTACTCTTGGCTCACAGAATACCCTCTCCACCACCTCGAAGGCAGAGGGACTCAGCAAAGCCAAGGAAATCCCTCTGGAGCCAAGACACCCAGAGCAGACAGCCTCAGAGCTCCCCTGGATCCCTGCTCCAAGGGTATAGTAAAATCTGAGCTATCAAATGCAGAGGCTCTGATAGGAAGCAACAGCTCCAAAAACTACAGAGTCGAAGTCAACCCCTCGGATCAGATACTGATACTTTTGCTCCGACAGCCATTGTGCTCCAACAGAGTTGGAACTGACCAGGTCAGCGAAGTAGTCAGAGATGAAGCAAATCTTTTGGTTGTTGGCTCCTGTTGCCTTCTGATCCATTGGTTAATGGCTGGTCGGATCAGAGAATGAGTAACGACTAGTAGAAAGGCAGGCTGACGGGCTCATGGATCTGGTGGGGGACTGAGATGGCAAAAACCCCATCTGGATTTATGTTCTGAGGAATTTCCTCATCATCCTATCCACCTTTGCTTCATAAAGACTATGAAAGGACCTGATGGAAGAAGATGTAGGGGGTGGCCTATAGGACTTTTTAGGTGTTTCTTAGAGAAACAGAGATCTGAGCCTTGGAGACGCCGGTTCTTGGGGAGAACCTGGGAACACTGATCTGAGGGGATGGAGTCACAGGCTGTTTAAGATCCGAAGGCATCGCAGCTGATGATTTTCAAACCTTTTGAGGCGGTTCAAAAGAAGTCTGAGGTGCATTCCGGGCAGGAGAGCACTTGCGGTGCTCCCTGGGCTCCTTAGCTTTTTGAGAAGGGAGTTTGAGCCCCTGAAGAATACCTGATGAGGAAGCTGAAGCAGGGAGGAGACCCTTTAAAATCAGTTTGTTCCTCCTATCATGGATGGCTGCAACATTAAAAGCTGCACAAACAGAGCAGGGAATTTCTAAATGTGCTGGGCCTAAGCGATAGACGCACTCCCTGTGGGCATCAGAATTTGGGATCTTATCCCACAAATCCACAGGAAGTGCATTTTTTTCCATACCAGTAAAAGAAAAGTACAAAAGGAAGTTTTTTTTTTTTTTTTAAATAGTAAAAGAGAGAAAGAGAAAGGAAAAGACCATCAACTATGGTACTTTTGAGAATATACCAACAGGAAAATGGGAAAGAAAAACAATTTACCAACTATAATAAAAAAGAACTACCTAATAAGGTAAAGTGGGCACAGAGAAAATTATATAAAAAATATAAAGTATATAAAAGATTTAGAGAAAAAAAGTTTCATTTAAAAGGCTGAAAAATATACTCAACCCCAAAAGATCGAGAAATCGCAATCCCAACACCTTGACAAGTGACAAACAAGATATGAGGTGTTGTACTGATCAGGGGCATTATGGGTAAGGGAAGAGCTCCAGATTCGGATCCTACAATCTGTAGAAAGTGGCCGAGTCAGATCCGATGGTCGGATCTGAACCCATTCATTGAGGAATGAAAATGACATCATCAGATTATATGTTTCACCTTGTTATGAAGGGCCGTGTTTGATGGGCTGATTGTTGAGCAGACTCTCAAACAATACCTCCAAATCAGGAATGGCAAGGTAGTTAGGAATTCAGAAGTCATTTGAAGGGAATAAAAGGGCCAAAACTAAAAAATACAAAAGTGCCAAAACAGCTCTACTCCTGAAACAGGTCTCTAAAGTGCAGTGCTTAACAACCTTCACTGATGGCAAAAGTACAGCACAAATATATACCATCAGAAAACTCCTGGAATAAGATACGTGTGAATAGCTGGGAGAGAATAATGCCCTGTTTACGGCCCATAAACGGATTTACATCCCATGTCTAGACAGTGTGGGCAAACCTGTACTTCCTGCTTGTATAGGAATCATAATGTGATTATTTGCTGAACTGTACTAGGAGAACTCTAGTTTCAGCTCCTCCTAAAGAACCTTTAGGCATGAAGAGCTGTTTACTGCTCCATTTGGTTTATACACAGCCCCCTTTTTGCAGGGTAGACGTCCCCTGAACTGCGGGGAGGCTTCACACCCTTCAAGTGAACAGGTTGTCATCGAAACCTGCTGATGAATTTGCTGCAAGGAAAAAAAGACCAACAAACTAAGGCTGATTCTTTAGCCCTACAAGTTTTGGCACCAGAGGATGATCAATAAATATATGATGACTCTGTAGTCACTAGAGTCACAGTCCACTGCATAAACAACATCCTCAGCTATGGGAAAGACTGCAAAGATCAGGTCTCTTAATCACAAAAGCCGCAGGAGGGTCTTGCCCAGTATACCAAGGTCATGACCACATGTCATGTATCCTCTTCACATAAAGATATACCTAACAAAGAAGGCTTCATATCTCAGTGGAGGTAATTTTCTGAAATGGGGGTTCAAAAGGGACTTCTCCCAGTTCATGGAAATGCTTAAATCCTGCAAACATGACAAAACATAAGCCAGGGATGTTGCTGAGGAGTCCCTCTCCAAGGTTATGAGATGCCACTCCTGCCTGTAGAAGAAAATAGGAAGACAGGGGGCCTTCATGTACACAGCATACGCCAAAATTGTTACCCAGCAAAGGCTCTCTGTACAGCCAGCAATTATATTCACTTTCTTTTCTTTCATCTCTCCTCTTCTCTCTTTCAAGTCATTTCTGACCCAACCACAGAAGTGTGTTTGTGCAGGTTATTTTCCTTTGTAGAGCAATCCAACTACTGGAACCATTCCAATAGGCCTTCTTCACGTATGTCCTCAATCTCAAAGGAAGTACTCAGATCTGCTCAGAACTGATGGTCAAGGATACCACATACACAAATGCCACAAATATAACCAACTCCCCCCTTCCCCCATCAGTAAATCAGAATAAACCCACAGCTGCCCCCTCTCCTTATCTCTAGGGAGCAAATCATCACTGCCTTCTCAAAGGCAAAAGAAAATCCAGCCTCCATGGGACCTGATAACATCCCAGGCTGTATCATACATGAACTCAGACAGGAACTTGCAGCACCATTAGGCACCCTATGCAACTAAAGTCTGAGTAACGGCTTCATCCCAGCCGAGTGGAGGACAGCCATTGTCATCCCATTGCACAAAGGTGGAGCATCCACCAATCCAGGAAATTATAGACCCATCAGCCTAACTAGCCTGATCTGTAAGTCAATGGAACGGATCATGAACCTCATTAACAAGGGCAGTGGCAACCTCCAAACACTTGATCCCACACAGTTTGGTTTTGTCAAGAGGAAGTCATGCCTGTTAAACTTGGTCGACTCCTTTGAGAAAGTCACTAAAGCTATGGATGAGGGGAAGATGGTGCACACTGCCTACCCTGACCTGGCCAAAGTCTTTGATACTATTGCCCACTCAGGTATAATAGATGAACTCTCTCAACTAGGCATCAAGCCATATGATACCAGATGGGTAGCAAACTGGCTCACTGATAGAACCCACCTAGTCAAAATAGGAGAAGCCACCTCAGGCAGTAGACACGTAATAAGTGGCATACCCCAGGGATCGGTCTTGGGGCCTCTGTTGTTTGGGTTATACTTTTCTGAGGTGCAGGCCAAAACAAATGGGGTACGGCTGACCAATTTTGCAGATGACTGCAAGCTGAGCACCGTCATCAAGTCCCCTAGTGATGTGGACGTCCTCCAAGAGGGTCTTACCCAAACAAATGACTGGTGCCAGAAACATGGTCTCAAACTGAATGCCAAAAAATGCATCATCATCCCCTTTGGGGAGAGTGGACGTCCCCACAAATTATCACATTGATAACAAGGTCCTAAGCACACAATCAGTTGAGAGAGACTTGGGCATCCAGGTTGATAGCAACCTGACTTTTGACCAAGATACTGCCTCCATTGTACGGAAGGCTTTCTACAAAGCTTACCTCATTAGGAAGGGTATCTCATCCAAGGACAAGGAGGTCGCAACATCCCTGTATTCTTCCCTTATAAGACCCGTTATTGAGTAAAATGCCCCTTTCGGCATGTAACTCACAAAGTACTTGCAGCAGCTGGAGAGACCACAGAGGTTCCTCACCAGGAGGATCCAGGGCCTCAAACATCTACCCCACACAGACAGGCTTAAAGCCCTGTCCCTCTACTCAGTTTCATACAGACTCCTCAGAGGTGACCACTTTCTGACATACAAAGCAATCTCAGACCCCGCCTTGATGGGACTGCTACATATCCACATGTAAAGCTCCACTCAAGTAACCTGCACATGTGACCTCAATCTGGTCTCTGATATCAATAGAACTTGTTGCTGGGACAGATTTGTGTCCCAGAGACTCCCCCTTCTGTGGAAAAGACTCCCTCTCCACATCAAGCAGAGTACCACATTATCCTTTTTTAAGCGCAACCTGGATAACTGGATGGGGAACAGAAAATACACCCCTGGGATTCCACTTGTGTCCCTGCTGGACAGGGGCATCAGGTGCTGACATGTCGGAACATGGGCTAAAATTCCTGGCGAGGCTTGTAAGGGCCTCAGGGCGAGTAGCGTATAAACTTCCTATGATCCTATGAACAATAACTATAGCTAGCTACAGGTCTCCCATCGTGAACCAGGAAACTGATAAATCATTCCTGAATTTACTAGAATCCCTCACCATCCAGTCCAATACCATTTTCATGGGTGATGTTAACTACCCCTCCATTAACTGGGAGGCATACATGACCACAAACATGCAGGCCCAAAGATTTCTTGACTTTGTAAACTCAAATGTTCTGAAGCAGCTAGTCTGCACTCCCACCAGGGGTACAAATATCCTAGATCTGGTACTCACAAATATGGGAGAGTGCTGCCCCCCCCCCCCCCCCCCACAAGTGTGATGTCTCCACTGGTAAGATCAGATGAAATATTGAAATAAAGGTAAAACCAGATTCTCTCCTAGCTCCAAAAACGTTTACAATTTTTCTAAAGCAAGCTACCTCCTATTAAGTGACAGCATAGCTAGTTTCCAGGCTCCCCCAAACCCAGGAAACACAGAAGCCTATATAGCGGCATACACAAAAGCCCTGTACAACCATATAGACAACTGCATAAAAAACAGCAGTACTGGGCTGAAAAAAGCTCAGGTCAAGGCAACAAAAACATGCCATCATGGTGGACCGCTGGTGTTAACAGTTTGTACAACAAAAGAAAGAAAAGCCTGTTGAGAAGTAAGATGGAATGTGCACAAAAGAACAAATAGTCCCTCACTATTCTAAATAAGTGAATCAGGGAACTAGTCAAGTCTCTGAAAGCAGACTCTGAGGCAAAAATAGCCTCCAAAGCTAAGGATAAACATAAGGCATTTTTCGTTATATCCACAATCTTAAGGGCAACACCCAACAATGTGCAGAATTAGTTATGCATCGTCTATACTCAGTCAGAATATATAAGAAATCTGCTGGCTAATAAATTCAGCTCAAATTTCACCTCCCCATCACCCCAGTTCTCCCACAAGAAATACCCTCCACCACTCCCCTGCCAATTATCACTAAGGAACAGGTTGCCATTCTGCACTACTCTAAAGCTAAAAAAAATTGGCTTCAATGGACCCCAACAATATACCATGTTGCCTCTGAAACAGCTTGAATCGTGACCAATCAGGCCTATTGGGATCTCTATTTAACCACAGTCTCCGGAATGGCTTTGTCCCAGTAGAGTGGAGGACAGCAACAATTATCCCTCTGCACAATGGGAGACCATCAAATGACCCAGGTAATTACAGACCTATAAGTTTGATGGCTTACAATTAGAATCTTGAAGTGGATTCAGTCGAATCCACTTTGAACGAAGTCCGGAGGTCTAACGGTGACACTGCCGAACTTCGATATTGTCGAAGTACAAATCCTGCCCCATCTCAACCCATGTTAAAACTCGTCCCAAAATTGCATTCGATTTGTACTATGACATTACCGGAGTTTGAGGTTGTCAGTTTTCGCGGATGTGGGTCGATGACATCATTCGACCGAGTCCGCTTCCAGATTCTGATAGTAAACCAGTTTGACTAGTCTCATATGTAAGGTCATGGAAAGAATAATGATGTACCTGATAAATAATGATATAGGAAACCTCCAAACACTGGACTCAACCCAATTCAGCTTTCTTAAGTGCATTTCATGCCTACTAAATCTGATGGACTATTTTGAAAAAGTCACTAGGACACACAGGACGGTAAAACAGTACAAACCACCTACCTTGACCTGGCCAAGGTATTTGACACAATCACACACTCAGGAAATATAAATAAAATCGTAAAACTGGGCATAAATCCCTACAACACCAGATGAATAGCCAACTGGCTCATGGACAGGACACGTGGTTAAAGTGGGTGAATCCAAATCCAGCAAGATGCCAGTTACTACTCCACACAAGAACTGGTTCAGGAATATTCACATTTATGGGGACATGATGAAATGAAGTATTTAGGAGTATGGATTAAAAATTATTCTAGTGTAGCAGCTAAGGATATGTAGGAAGAGACTAAACAAAAGATAATACAAAAACTGAGAAAATGGGAACTTTGTTATACGGATATGGATAATAAGATACAAGCAGTTAAAATGTTTTTAGTCCCTTTAGTCTTATACATAGGTGAGGCATATTTTTTATCAACCAGAGGAGAAGTTGTGGATAGAAATTAATAAAGAGCTAGAGGACTTTATCTGGGAAGGGAAGACAGCAAGAGTCAAGTGGGATAAACTGATTCTTCCAGTAGAACCGTCAGGATTGGGTTTACACAATTCGAAGGAATATTTCAGAGCTACAAAGTTAAGACTCCTATACACAGCACAAGCAGTTAACAAGAAGTTATGTACTCACCATAACGTTCGATGTATGTAGTCCATCTTGCCTAACATTCTTACGCGTGGGTTCGGAGCTGAACCTCGGCTCCGACTCGGCCATACTCTAGCTCGAAGTCTTCAATTGGCTCGTGGCTAAGAGGTATCCCATCATGCAACAGGTCTATTCCCCAGATTTTGCTGCAAGCACACACACACACACACACACACACACACACACACACACACACACACACACACACACACACACACACACACACAGAATAACAAAAACACCCCAACAGAAAAGGACTACTGACACCTAGAAACTATACTTCCAGGTCCTCCAGGAGGGGGAAGGAGGGATGGTTAGTAAGAATGTAAGGCGAGATGGACTACATACATCGAACGTACGGTGAGTACATAACTTCTTGACATTATGTAGTTCAATCTCGCCTTCATTCTTACCCGCGGGACAGCGTCTCTAGCATCTTGATCTTGGGTGGCTCAGTGAAAAATACTCTTGAGCACTGTGGAACCAAAGGAAGATCTGCCTCGAGAGACCAGATCTAATTTGCAGTGACTAATAAAGGTATGAGGCGAAGCCCATGTTGCTGCAGCATAATATCATCCATAGACATCCTAGCCTGAAACGCAGTTGAGGTAGCCACAGATAGTGTAGAATGAGCCTTCACTTTAAAAAGTAATTCTTTGCTATTGGAAGCATAAACAAATGAAATACAATTGGAGATCCAGCGAGACAAGGTTACCTTAGAAACAGGAACCTGAAGTCTAGTGTCCGAAAACGAGACAAACATTTGATTTCATGAAATCTTTTGTCCTATGTAAATAGAAAGGCAACCGTCTATGAACATCTAGCTGATGAAACTTAAATTCTGCCTTGTTGGAGAATTCAGGAAAAAACACAGGCAACTCAATGGATTGGTTGATACTGACAACAGAGGCAACCTTTGGGACAAATGAAGGATTGGTTCTCAAGGAGACCCTATCTTTGTGAAACACCAAACAAGGTGGCTTAATCGATAAGGCTTGGAGTTCGGAGACTCGCCTAGCTAACGTTATAGCTACCAAGAATACTGTCTTCCATGACAAGAATTTAATGTCACACGCAGCTGTGGGCTCAAAGGGAGCTGAGGTGAGCTTCTGTAATACAGAATTGAGGTCCCATGGCATTACTGGATCAAGGACTGGATGTCGGAGTAACAATATCCCTTTAATAAAGGCCCTACAAAGCCTATGAGCCATAAGACTGAGCTCATTAGCAACGTGAAAGGTTGAAATCGCTGCCAGTTGCACTTTAATGGTTGCTGCAGCTGACCCCTGACTGAACAGTTGATAAAGAAATTCTAATACTGCCACAATAGGAGCTGTATAAGGATAAATATGCCTCTCACGAGCCCAAATGGAAAATCTCTTCCACTTACTAGAATAAATTTTCCTGGTAGAAGGCCTGTGGGAAAAGGACAGAATGTGGACTACTTCCAAGGAAAAATCATGAAGCCTGACCAAGGACGGAACTGGAGCAGCCAAGCTGTCAATTTGAGGGTCTGGATGGAGGGATGGAACTGCCCTGATATACGAGTCAGCAGATCTGGATCTGGGTCCAGAATCCAGGGCTTGTCCATTAGACAGGGTCGAAGGAAGGGAAACCGAATCAGATGAGGCCAGTGTGGGGCAATGAGGATCATATTGCTTCCCAAAGACTGTGCTTTCTGAATGACCTTTGATATCAGAGGTAACAGTGGAAAGGCACAGAAGATCGGAAGGCCAATCGTGAATCAGAGTGTCCCTGGGTGTCTCCCCCTTCAGGGGAATAAGGGTGAAGTAGCTGCTGCATTTGGCAATGCGGGGGCTGGCCAATAGATCGCAGCAAGGCTGACCCCATCTGCAAAATATCTGCTCTGCAACATAATCGTTCAGGGACCACTCGTGAAGCATTAGGATAGCTTTACTCAGCCTGTCGGCAATCACGTTGGACTTCCCCGGTATATGCGTTACAACTAGAAAGCATTGGGAAGACACCGCCCACTGCCAAACTCGAAGTGCCTCTCTGCAAAGGGGGTATGATTTGGTTCCTCCCTGTTTGTTCAGATACCATACCACTGACATGTTGTCTGAGTGGATTGCAATTGTCCCTAGAGGGAGAAAACTCTGAAGTGCTTGCAACGCTAATAGCACTGCTCTCATCTTCAAGACACTGATATGCAAATGGGTCTCGTGATCCTGCCACGTGCCTTGGACAGTCCTGCCGAGATAATGCCCCCCCACCAGATCTAAGAGGCATCCGTGGTCACTGCGGCAACTGGAGAAGATGGGACAAAGGGCTTGCCCACGTTGCGATTGCTGGTCCGAAGCCACCAGCGTAGCTCCTGCTTGCACTTGTCTGTAATCAGAATAGGATGGGAGAATGGAAGATACTGTAGTGACCATTGGGCGAAAAGCAGCCACTGAAGAACCCTCATGTGTAGTCTGGCAAGGGGAACTAGCATGATCGGGGCAGCCATGGTCCCTAATAACTTGAGGACCACTTTTGCCTTGATCTTCCTGAATGGCAATAAGGCGTAGACCTGCTGTTGTAGAGCCTGAATTCTTTCCTCTGGTAAAACGGCCCTCATGAGCACTGTATCTAGTACAGCGCTGATAAGTGACACGCTGCGAGGGCAACAAGGCAGATTTTTCCCAATTTAGAGTAATTTCTAATCTTTGGCACAGTAGATGCCTGGTGGCGGCAGAAAGGAGCCAGTCGTCCAGGTACGGAAACACTTGGAATCGCTGACGTCTCAAGTGAGCCGTTACTACTGCCATGCATTTGGTGAACACCCTGGGGGCTGTGGTGAGACCAAAGGGCAGAGCGTGAAACTGAAAATGACTGCCTCCCAGCCGGAAGTGTAGAGGACTTCTCGATGCCCTGTCCATCTTGATACGGTAGTAAGCATCTTTGAGGTCGATGGAGCACATCCGCACATCTTTCCCTAACAGAGGGAGTATTGACTGTAAGGTGACCATGCGGAATTTGGACTTTTGTACATTAAGGTTCAATCGGCTGAGATCCGAAATGGGCCTCAGGTCCCCTGTTCTTTTTGGCACCAAAAAGAATCTGGAGTAAGTCCCTAATCCTACTTGGTCTGCGGGAACAGGCTGGATGGCTCCCTTTGAAAGCAACTTTTCTATTTCTAAAGTTGCGGAATCCCTGTGACTGGGTGGAACGTCTGGGATTCTCTTAGTTGGCAGGGGAGGAGAAGAGAAGGGAATATGATAACCTCTGGAAATTATCTTTAATACCCACTCATCTTGGGTGACGTCTTGCCAGGCTTCTGGGAATAAAGAAATGTGACCCCCGACCGGCTCCTGAGACGCAGAGTCGGGCCTCCTTTCAGGAGCGCTTATAGGGAGGACCACGAAAGGAATCATGGTCCCCCTGGTTATGCGGGCCTCTTCTGCCCCTAGGGCGGCTTCTACCTGAACTTCCATCCCCTCCCCACCACTAGAGGGGGAATCACTTTGTGCATCCTGAAAAAAAAACCTCTGCGACTTCCTGAACCACATTTTCCCACCCTTCTGGCCCTTGGGGTAAGGTCTAGAAGGCATGGAAAAACGGACTCCCACGGCAGACAGGGTTTTTCCTTCCTGCTCGCACCCAGTGAGTGTGTCTTTCACCTTGGTTCCGAACGATGAACCGTCAAAAGGGGCGTTGGTGAACATAGACTTGAAGGCCTCCGGGAAATTGCACAAGCACATCCAGACACAGCAGTCGCTGGGAGATAAATCTGTCACTCCAGAACCCGCTACCCTACTCGCTCCGCCAGCTGCGTATGAGATCAGCCTCATGAAGCAGTTGGTAAGGGAATATAGGGTAGATATTTGTGCACTGACTTTCTGTGCCACTGCATCAGAAACATTACCCTGTAGAGAATCTCCTAGCTCTTTCAGAAGATCTCTCTGGAGCCTTGTAAAATGTGTCAAGTAGTTCAGCGACCACAGTGTAAAGGCAGCTGAGATAAACACACGCTTCCCATATCTGTCCATGGCCTGGGACTCCTTGTTAGGCGGATGGACAGTAGACGAGGTTTCAGCAAGTTCCTTCTTGGTGGCTGCTGCCACCACCATGGCATCTACTGGAATGCCTTTTGTTAGATATTCCTGGTCTGTGGGGGCAGACAAAAACGTATTGGGTCTCCTGGGGACCAGTTCCACAGTTTCAGGAGTTTTCCACACCTTTTGACAGACAAGAACTAGTAGCTCATCAAAAGAGGGAGAAACCAAAGAGGCGGAAGGGTTGAGACCAGAAAGCTTTCAGGAACATCGACTCATCAGAAGGGGATTTGGAGGGCCAGCCACCTCTCTGCTTCAAGATCTCAAGGATATCTGAAAAAGAGATATCTTCAGAAGATGACTTGGGGAACCCCTCTGACTCCTCAAGGTCGGTGTCCATTGTGTGCGAGAGACTCATCTGGGGAGTCAATGTATTTCCTCTTACACAATCTCTTTCTGGCGGGCTCCTCAGGCAAAAACTCTGTGGGGACGTCAGAAAGTTGCGGACCACTCATGGAGGTATCCTGAGGCTTTGGGTCTCCGCTGTCCAGGGATAGAGGGTGATCTAAAACTGACACCAGTGCTGGAGGGGGCAGAGTATCGGTGCCATAGGATGCAGCCAACGAACTGGCCAGCACGCGCCTCATAACCTCGAGGGATGATCCCCCGGCTCCGAAGGCCGACTAACTGTAGAGGATACAGCAGTAGCCTTCGGCGCCGAGGAGAAGAGGTCCAAAGCAGATGTCTGGTCCAAGCTCATCTGAGCTGAAGCACTGAGAGGAAAGCACGAAACCGATGAAGATCGATCCAAGCCCTCTCCCTCGGGTCCGACCAGAGAACTGTGGAACCTCGACCCCGAGGATGGAGCTGACAGGGCTGGAGCAGAATTGGAACAGAGAGGCCAGGTGAGGCTACTGGAACCGACCTAATGACATCCGATGGAACCGACAACTCTGGCTCCGAAGGCCGACAAAGGCTCGGAGGAGGAACAATGAAGTAGCCATGGGCTCCGGAGCTGACTGGGTCGGAGCCAAAATCAATTTGGCCAGCACTGATGACTAAAGCAGTTCCTTCACCACTCTATCAATGTCCTTATCGGAAAGGGTCCACGAGGACCTGGAGGATATAGTTGGAGATCTGGATCTCCCTATAGAGGGAGACTTGCGTGAAGGAGAAACTGGTCGAATAACTGGAGACCAGCTCCAAATCAAAATATCTGTGACCGGCTCCAAAAAGTTGGGAGCCGATACAGACTTAGACAATACACTACCTTCTGTCGGCATCAAAGGTAATGGAGCCGAAGAAGGAGAAGCTGTTCTAGCCACTTTCTCAGGCGGCTCCGAAAAAACAGACTGAGCCGGACAGAGCTTCCTAGAAATCTTTTTATCCTTTTTAGCTGGGGAGGACAAGGCACTGGAAGGCTTAGCCAAGTCTTCCTCGAAGGAGTGTTTAAGCAGTCCTTTCAAAATGAGCTTGTTCTTCCCCTCCTGTAGCACGTGGGGACTGAAGGAATGACAAAACAAGCAGGACTCTTGGAGATGAATAGCCCCCATGCAGTGCACGCACACAGAGTGCCCATTAGTCAAAGACATTGTTGCATTCAACACACTTTTTAAAGCCTGAAGGCCTGTGCTCCTTAGAATCCTTGGACATGCTAAATAAGGAGTACACACACACAGGAACAAAGCAACACGTACACACACTAAACCAACTAAACCCAGTGCGGGAAACTGGAGCCTCTAACTGAAAATGGCCTAGTAACCAGCGGGAAGAAGACAACAGGAAGGACTAGGTCCTCTAAATTAAACGGGCCTAGCCCGGGGAAACAAAGGGAGGATAACACCACTAGCCAGACACGACGACACTAAAAGTCTAACCAAATGGAGCACCAAACCAAAGACCACATGAAAACACTGGGGAGGACTAGGTCCTCTAACTGAAACAGGCCTAGCCCGTGGGAAGAAAGGAAATGGACGGGATACCAAACATGGCCAACGAAAGGGCCACAAACAGCAAGGAGAAACAAAATAAAGGCAGTAAAACACTACTACCACACACAGAGCTATGAAATAGCTTTTTTTTGGAGCAACACAAGCCAAAGGTTTATAAAAGTTTATAAAAGGTATCCTTAGCCACGGCCAAAAGCGAGACCACATCTGAGCGTAACATGCGGCAAACGAGATCTGGGGAATAGACCTGTTGCATGATGGGATACCTCTTAGCCACGAGCCAATTGCAGACTTCGAGCTAGAGTATGGCGGGTCCGGCTCTGAACCCACGCTTAAGAATGAAGGTGAGACTGGACTACATAACATCTATATTTCAAAGTGGAAAGTGATGATGATTAAACAGGGGAAAGCTCAAAAACAAGGAGAGACTGGGATTTTGGATGCAGGCCTTTAAGGAGAATAACAATAATCATACACAGGATCATAGAAGATTACTATGCTATTGACCCATAGGTCTTTTTAAGCCTAGCCGTTTCAACCCAATGTAATACCACAGAAGTCCAAGTCACTACCCAAGATTGTATTCTGTGATGACTGCTCATGTCCAGGAGGGTTGTGGGTGCTATCCCCAGTAAGAATTGATGGTGCCTCATCCACTCATCCAGGTTTCTCTAACAGGCTCATAGAGGTGGTTTGTTTTACATGAGCTGGTAGTCTGTTCCAAAGACACAGCAGTCGCTGGGAGATAAATTTGTCCCTCCAGCATGTCTTATTTAAGCTGCAGGCCATATTTAAGTCCCTGGAACGGGTAGCCCTAGACCCATTTGATTTACGGATATGCAGTAAGTTCATTGGTTTTGGGTTGCTCAGTAGGCCAGGCATAAGTCTCTCCTAAGTCGTCTATACGGTACAGAGTATAATGAGAGGGATTTTAGTCGGTCTGTGTAAGGCATATGCTGGAGCCCCCTGATTTTTGTTAGACACCTCTGAGGTCTCTCTAATTGCTGCAGGTGCTTCGTAAGGTACATGCTGAATGGGGCATTATACTCAATTATGGGCCAGATAAGCAGCGAGAATGGGGGGTGGTGGTTATAACTTCTTTTACTCTTGAGAAAATATCTTTACTAATCACGTGTGCTAGGCGGAAAGCTTTCCTTACTATGGCAGACATGTGGTGGTCAAAGTTAAGGTCGCTGTCAACCTCTGATCCCAGGTCACTTACCAATTCATGAGTACTGAGGGTACTGTTGTTGATTTGCTAGTGTGAGGGGACATTGTTTGTGCTGAAGGGAATGATTATGCATTTCTCTGCATTCAGTTTGAGACCATGACTAGTACATCAGCTGCTGGTCTGCATGAGACCTTCCTGGAGTATACTGACATATTTTCGGGATTCAATGACTGTACCTAGATTGCAGTTTTCTGCAAACCAAGTCAACCACAACCCCTTAGTTTTGACCTGAACATCTAAGAAATACAAACCAAACAGTAGGGGGCCCAGCACTGACCCCAGTGGCACCCCGCTGGTAACAGGTCTGCTGGTTGATGTAGAGTCACCCACTATAGTATGTATCTGGTTTGTGAGCCAGTTGGCAACCAATCTTACAATGAAGGGATTTACATTCAGTTTGCTAAGTTTATCAATAATGCCTGAATGTGGGATTGTAATGAAAGCCTTTGCCAGGTCAAGATACGCTGTGTGCACAGATTTGCCCTCATCAATGGTCTTGCTCACACTTTCAAAGAAATCCACCAGATTTAACAGCAGGATCTACCCTTCACAAAGCCAAATTGGGTAGGATCCAGGGTTTGAGGTCACCTATGCCTTTATTTATGAGATCCATAATGATACGGTCCATGGCCTTACAGATCAGGCTGTTCAGGCTTATGGGTCTATAATTCCCTGTTCTATTCCGAAGGAATAAAGCCTGTGGCTTGGCTATGATTGAAAAGGGTACTTAGTGGTGATGCCAGTTCATGTTTTAGCCTGTTTAGAAGACAGCCTGGGATATCATCTGGTCCCACAGAGGCTGTGTTTTTTGCCTTGTACAGGGCATTCAGGACCTGCTCTTCAGATATGTAAGGTGGTGGAGAAGTTTGGGGGAGCGCTTGTTGTAAGTTAGGAGGGGATAAGGGAGTGAAATGTGCTCCAAAACTATCTGATACCAGGTCTGCTATCTCTGTGGGATCATTGTGTGTGGTATCACTGGCGGCTAGTTCTGCACATGCTTCGGTCCTACCCTTTAGGTTACGTACAAACTTGTGAAAGGCCTTATGGTCATCATTGGCAGTACTTGTCAGGTTTCTCTCAAAGAAGGTCTTGGAGAATTTGACAAGTTGTCTTACTTGCCTGTTGAGGCTGAGGAGGGTGCTTTTTCATTGTTGGGGTGTTGCCTTTATTTTCTTGGAGCGCAACCTTTTGCGTTCGTTGTAGAGTTTGTTGATGCTGATGTCCACCATGGCAGCTTGTTTTTGCTTGGGGCTCTGGCCTTGATTCTTTCTGGAACAACTGAGTTTATACATTTATGCAAATGACTGTACACAGCGTTGGTGTAAACTTCAGTGTAGTTACCATTTTCAGCTTGGGGTGGGACTTGGAATGCATTTATACCTTCACCTAGGAGGGTATAGTTTGCCTTGGAGAAGTTTTTACACTGATTTCACCCTTTGTGAGTTCTGGTGTTAGTGTCATTTCGAAGCTGACTGATGTGTGGTCAGTTTTAACTAATGAGAGTCCAACAGTTGCAGCAGTGCGCCTGTTTGACATGTTGGTAAGAACCAGGTCTAATGTTTATTCCTCTTGTCAGGGTATGGACAATTTGTTCCAAGGCATCTGAATTCACAAAGTCAAGGAACATTTGTGCTAGCAAGTTTGGGCTAGAGTAGGTTTCCCAGTTGATGGTGGGGTAATTGAAATCTCCCACAGCCATTGCGTTCGGTAAAATTTGGATTGTCTTCAGTTTGGTTAAGTAGGATTCATGGGTGTCATAACCCATGGAAGGGGATCTATAATTGGCTAGGACTTGAATGGGGGTGTTACCCACCATAACTTGGACCTGCAGTAACTCCATGGAGATGTCCAGTCTAACTAGATGGGAGGTGAATTTATCTCTAATATAAATAAAAACACTGCCTCCTTTACTTTTCACATGTTCATTTTGCGGCCTAAAGGCAGGGAAGGCATTATAGCCTTGCAGGGCTGGGGTACTCTCTGAGGCCTTAAATCAGGTTTCTGTGACTGTACAGACATCTACATCTTCTAGTGACAGAAGTGCTTCGAGAGAGTGCAGTTTTAGTTTAAGCTCCTAGCATTTAGCAGCATGACCTTTATTTTGTTCAGACTGGTAAATTTCATGTCGGTAATGTTCTTTTCAAGACCTTGTCAAAAAAGGCACTATGGGGGAGGCAAGAGCCTTTGCCAACAGCTGAAAGCCTAGGGGTGCCAAGTGTAAACCGTCTCTGGCAAAGCAATGAAGTTTGTCGTCCATGGCTTCTCAGGCTGAAAGGAAATGGATCCCCTTTGAATAACACCAAAAACTAACCCAATTATTGAAATCAAATAATTTTTTGTATATACTGTGACATCATTCTGTGTAAGGGTAGTATGCTGCTCAAGGCTAGGGTTATACAGTGGATATAAAAAGTGTACACACCCCTGTTAAAATGCCAGGTTTTTGTGATATAAAAAATGAGACCACAAAAAATCATTTCAAAACTTTTCCCACTTTTAATGTGACCTATAACCTGCACAATTCAATTGAAAAACAAACAAATCTGTTAGAGGAAAAATATAAAAAATAAAAAAAGTACAATAAGCTGGTTGCATAAGTGTTCACACCCTTAAACTAATACTTTGTTGAAGCACTCTGTCCCCAGAGTTGCAAACCGGATACTCCTGACACTGCTTTATATTCTCACTCCAACTGCCTAATCAATAAAAAGGGTCTGTTGCCATGGATATGAACTTTACCACAATTTCCGTTACCAACTTGGTGGATATGGGCATCCTGAGGCACTTTAGAAATTGCCTCATGTTTACTGAGAACCAGTTAATTCTCAAAATGACATGGTACGTGAGAGATTTACTTATCCAATGTCACTAGAGGCAAAGTTCCCTAAATAGCATGAAACATGACCTATCAGGCCCTCTGGAATTATTTAACTGTAGCCTCCAAACAGGTTTCATGCCCTATGAATGGAGAGCAGCAACAAGCAACAGTCATCCCTCTACACAAAACTGGACCATCTACAGACCCTGGAAACTACAGATCCATAAGTCTCACTAGTCTTAAATGCAAAGCCATGGAAAGGATTATCATGGAAATGATCAATAATGATATAGTAAACCCCCAGACATTGGACCCAACCCAGTTTGGTTTCACCAAAGCAGGTCATGCCTACTCAACCTTGTGGACTTCTTTGAGAAGGTCACCAAAGCAATGGATGAGGGCAAAATGGTTCACACTGCCTACCATGACCTGGCCAAGGTATATGACAAAGCCTCACTCAGGCATTGTTGACAAACTCAAGAGGTTAGGTACAAACTCATATGTTACCCGGTGGATAGACAACTGGCTCACAGACAGGACCCAGAGGTCAGTCACAAGTGGAGTCCCTCAGGGATCAGTCCTTGGACCACTCCTTTTTGGCATTTAATTCTCTGAAGTCAAAGGCAAAGTCAGTGGTCTCTGGCTGACGATGACTGCAAATTAAGAGTTGTTAATGAATCCCACTCTGACACAAATGTTCCCCAGGAAGGGCTGACACAGACAAACACCTGGTGTCAGGGCCATAGACTAAAACTAAATGCCAAGAAATGCACAACAGTATCCTTCAGAAAGTCATCCACCCCTGGTAACTATCATACTGACAACATACCCCTCAGAGTTGACCAGGTAATCAGGGACTTAGGGACACACAGACAGTAATCTAGCCTTTGACCATCACATGTCTACAGTAGTGGGGAAATCATTCTATGTTAAGCAACTTATAAACAAAGTTATGGCATCTATGTCCAAGGAAGTCATTGTTCCACTAAATTTGGCATTCATTAGACTTCTCACTGGGTAAAATGCCCCCTTTAGTATGTACCTAACCAGGCATATCCAACAAATGGAACGTCCACAGAGGTTCCTCACTACAAGAATACACAGCATAAGTAAAACGTCCTATGCAGACCGCCTCAAGGCACTATCCCTGTATTCTGTCTTCTACACGCTGCTGAGGTTGCATAAGCTGGTTGCATAAGTGTTCACACC
Source organism: Protopterus annectens (assembly GCF_019279795.1). Taxonomy (NCBI): domain Eukaryota; kingdom Metazoa; phylum Chordata; order Ceratodontiformes; family Protopteridae; genus Protopterus; species Protopterus annectens. The sequence goes on along the minus strand of NC_056725.1, from coordinate 776,194,980 downwards.
CTTAAACTAATACTTTGTTGAAGCACTCTGTCCCCAGAGTTGCAAACCGGATACTCCTGACACTGCTTTATATTCTCACTCCAACTGCCTAATCAATAAAAAGGGTCTGTTGCCATGGATATGAACTTTACCACAATTTCCGTTACCAACTTGGTGGATATGGGCATCCTGAGGCACTGTAGAAATTGCCTCATGTTTACTGAGAACCAGTTAATTCTCAAACTGACATGGTACGTGAGAGATTTACTTATCCAATGTCACTAGAGGCAAAGTTCTTATATAAAAGTACTCATGGAATCAATAAGGCGGTCAGTAGTACACATGCTGCACCCATCACAAACAATTCAAAGCAGGCACATAGATCCACATGTGCTGAGGCACTTAAATGTAACCTTCTTAAACCTCATAGACCTCCTAGACAAAGTACACATAGCAAATACCCTCAGCATCCCCAAATGCACGCTTTCAAAACAACACCCACATCAACACATACAGTCATATCTCATGAAGCCTCTACTTCTAATCACATAAGGCAATCCACCACGCAATCCAACAATATGGTCATTGGAGACTCCATCGTGAGACACACTGATGTCTCTCTTACAAGGAGAAAGTCACGATCAGTTGCTTACTGGGGACTAGGATCCACCACATTATTAGACCACAAGTACCAGTATGACTCAGAGTCCACATGGGTGGAAATGATCTGAGACGTACCTCCCAGGACTATATGAACAGAGACATCATGGAGCTCTTGGAATGTGTGTCCAAGGCTGATATGAGCCTAGCACTGAGCAGCGTTTTACCTTCTTAAGGATGATGCCACAATATTAACAAAAGATGAATGACTAACTGGCTTAGTTTCTGGCGTCATTCTAAGGGGGGTGCGATATGTGTCAGCATGGAAGGAGATGGTCAACAGACCACTCTGCTTTGCCAGGGATGGTCTGTGCCTCTCCACTCTAGAATTTTGAATATTAGCTAAAACATTGTCTTCCCCCATAGTGCCTTTTTTAGGCAATGCCAAACTGAAAGTGCTTCCAACATAGCAAATCAAAACCAAGAAACTCTAAAAGTATTCCTGCTCAGTGCTGGGAGTCTAAAGAAAAAACTCCATTCCTTAGAAGTTCTTATCCTAGATAATGCTAATGTCTGAGCAGTCACTGAGACATGGTTTACAGATGCAGAGAGCACACAGACAGTGCAAGGTTTTATAATGCACTCCACACATTTAGACCGGTTACTACACAGACAGGGACTAAAGGTGGAGGTGTCTCGATTTACATCAAAAATAAATATACCTCAAGGCTGGTCACACAGAACAATGCATTCCAAGTTTAAATTACCACAGGCAAAATCCAATACCACTTCCTTGTAAGCTACAGGTCCCCCCTCTATAAGCCAGGAAACCCATACCATGTATTTAAACTTACTGGAAATACACACCATCCAACCCAATACCATATTCATGGGTGATTTTAATTATCACACTATTAACTGGGAATCCTATACAACACCAAACATAAGGGACACACATATACCTGAATTTTGTAAATATAAACTTCCTGGACCAGATTGCCAGTACACCAACCTAAGGTGCAACCATAATGGATCTGGTCCTCACTAATATGGGAGAGTGCTGCGCACCCCCTTGTGTAATGTCTCCTCTGGTGAGGTATGACCACAAAATAGTCTCATTTGAAGTAAAAATAAAACCTGGACCCCCAGCTAACCCTGGAATATTCATGAACTACTCTAAGGCTAACTTCCTGCTATTGAGTGATAACCTGTCAAAATCTGAAGCCCTCAAACCCTGAGAAAACTGCTGCCTGTCCAGAACTGTTCACAGATACCCTATATAAGCATGTTAAGAGCTGCATAGAGGTAGCTGTACCCAGTGGGAAGACGTACAGAACTAACTCAAAAACAAGCCACCCTGATAGAATCACAAAACCAATAGGCTGTATAACAGAAGGAAGAAAATCATGGCAAAAATTAAGAGGTGCAGCACCCAGCAGGATAAAAGATCTCTCATCAAACAAAAGAACTCTTGAGGACAAATAAAATCTAAAGTCAAATTTGAGGTACATTTGGCCTCCCAGGCCAAGGACAACCACAAGGCATTCTTTAACTATGTCCGAAACCTCAAAGGCAATACGCAATTGTGTGCAGAGGTCATTGAAAATGAAGCCAAGTATACTGAACCAGAAGATATAGCAAACCTACTGGCTGACAAATTCAGCTCCAACTTTACCCCTCTTCCCCTCAACTTTCCCTCAGGAAATACCATCAAATGTAACTCCCTCTGCTATCACCAGGGAACAGGTCCTTAATATACAGGTCCTTAATACTCTCTCTAAGGTCAGCACCACAGCATCAATGGGCCCAGATAATATCACAGGATGCCTTCTAAATAGCATGAAACATGACCTATCAGGCCCTCTGGAATTATTTAACTGTAGCCTCCAAACAGGTTTCATGCCCTATGAATGGAGAGCAGCAACAAGCAACAGTCATCCCTCTACACAAAACAGGACCATCTACAGACCCTGGAAACTACAGATCCATAAGTCTCACTAGTCTTAAATGCAAAGCCATGGAAAGGATTATCATGGAAATGATCAATAATGATATAGTAAACCCCCAGACATTGGACCCAACCCAGTTTGGTTTCACCAAAGCAGGTCATGCCTACTCAACCTTGTGGACTTCTTTGAGAAGGTCACCAAAGCAATGGATGAGGGCAAAATGGTTCACACTGCCTACCATGACCTGGCCAAGGTATATGACAAAACCTCACTCAGGCATTGTTGACAAACTCAAGAGGTTAGGTACAAACTCATATGTTACCCGGTGGATAGACAACTGGCTCACAGACAGGACCCAGAGGTCAGTCACAAGTGGAGTCCCTCAGGGATCAGTCCTTGGACCACTCCTTTTTGGCATTTAATTCTCTGAAGTCAAAGGCAAAGTCAGTGGTCTCTGGCTGACGATGACTGCAAATTAAGAGTTGTTAATGAATCCCACTCTGACACAAATGTTCCCCAGGAAGGGCTGACACAGACAAACACCTGGTGTCAGGGCCATAGACTAAAACTAAATGCCAAGAAATGCACAACAGTATCCTTCAGAAAGTCATCCACCCCTGGTAACTATCATACTGACAACATACCCCTCAGAGTTGACCAGGTAATCAGGGACTTAGGGACACACAGACAGTAATCTAGCCTTTGACCATCACATGTCTACAGTAGTGAGGAAATCATTCTATGTTAAGCAACTTATAAACAAAGTTATGGCATCTATGTCCAAGGAAGTCATTGTTCCACTAAATTTGGCATTCATTAGACTTCTCACTGGGTAAAATGCCCCCTTTAGTATGTACCTAACCAGGCATATCCAACAAATGGAACGTCCACAGAGGTTCCTCACTACAAGAATACACAGCATAAGTAAAACGTCCTATGCAGACCGCCTCAAGGCACTATCCCTGTATTCTGTCTTCTACACGCTGCTGAGGGGAGATCTATTACTGACATGCAGGGCATTGTCAGACCCCACTCTAATGGACCTCGTGCATATCCGCAAAAGAAACAGTACCAGAATTACCCATTCTAGAGACGTAAACTTGTGTCTGATATAAATAGGACCTGCTGGACAGACAGGTATGTATCCCGGAGACTACCCCGTATCTGGAACAGGCTCGCCATCTATGTGAAACAGTGTTCCTCCCTAACCCAATTCAAGTGTAACTTGGACAACTGGATGGGGAACAGGAAATTCATCCCTGGCTTGGCACCTATGTCTCTAATGAACACAGGCAACCTGTAAATGGTTCATCTCCCAGGCCCCTACTTGTAAATGTTTCATATCCCAAGTCTCTGCTTACACTTATCAAGGGTACCAAAACTTGTCAGAAATTTGGGGTGCATGGCTTAAAATGGCCCTTCTGGTCATTAGCCTAGTAAACACCTATGAACCTATGGCATCCAGATTCAAGGAAGTTGTAGTCTCACTGTACTCAGCCCAATAATCATGTATAATGTACCATTTGGCATGTACTTGACTAGGCACTTACAACAGCTGGAGTAATCCCAGAGGTTCCTCACAAAGAAAATACAGGGTGCTAACATGTCCTATATGGATAGACTAAAAGCCCTCGCCCTTTACTCTGTCTCCTACTGACTATTAAGGGGTGACCTACGTCTAACCTACAAGGCACTCAGAAATCCAGCCCTGATGGAGTTGCTACACATCCGCAAGACAAACAGCATGACAGCCACTTGATCTAGGGATCTAAACATAGTCAGTGACTCAAACATGCCGGAGAGACAGATGTGTCACAGAGATTACCCCCTCTTTGGAACAGGCTTCCTATTCATGTAAAACAAAGCCCTTCCCTAGCCCTCTTCAAAAGTAGTTTGGATTAATGGAGAGGTAATCGCAAATTCCCACCTGGGGTAGCGCCTCTGTCTATTATTGACAAGGACAATCTGTAAAATACTCAAGGTGTATGCACAAACCTATACTATCTTCTTGCCCCCAGGGTTCACATATTGGGTAAAATCAATTTATACTAGCTAGGCTTGTAAGGGCTCTTAAGCCGTTAGCCTAGTAATCTCTTATGAACCTATGACACTGCTAATGCCCTAGTGAAATGTGCTTTGACTGTAACTTGCAGAAGTTTACTGTACTTGTCCCAGCAAGATGTAATTTATTTACTGACAGGTTTCCTCCACTTTGCTTTTTTTTTTTTTTTTTTTTTTTTGAAAAAAATCATCAAAGCTGTTTTACTGATATTGAAAATGCCACAAAACAAAAAATATATACACACCACTTTGTATAGTCTACGTCTATACACACCACTTTGTAAAGTCTACATCTATTACAAACTAAAATATATTTTTATTTTTCAGTTAAACAATTTGATGCAAACGTTACTACATTTATCTGATACGCTACTCATATTTTGGTACTACTACAGTACCCAAAATTATATTTTGCATACATCTCCTTAGTAAGAAATCCTTCTTTACAGTACAGACTGATGAAGGCCTTATCCGTAACTGTATATCATATATCATTAGTCTTTTTTAATACTTCATATCTCACTGTTTTTCCCTCTTACTACACAAACAAATGGATGCATCTTACTAAAAGTGATAAAACACTACGTATTGCTTATCTACAGCACACCTTCACTTTTCTCCTTTTATTCTGCCATATGTGAGTTTACACAGACTATACTATTACACTAAATGAGATCATCACATCATGATACTTTTAACATCCATCAATGCATAGGCAAACATGGCCAAACTGCTGCCCTTAGAAAATTCAATGCAGCAAACACTTGTATCTCTCCAGCCACTCTTTCTATTACACTTAATTGGTTCTTCAATCACTTACACCACAACACCTTACCTTTTCGTCCGTCATTAACAAAATAATTGTAAGCACACAATAGGTTCTCTCAGTCAATTATAAAAACACACTCTCAATTTTCACATATGATATCAAGAAGCCTGTCCATTGCACCATCTTAATGACTTCAACAAACCTACACTTTTCTTTCCTGAATGCACTCTATTATTCTCAAATATTTTTTTCTCCGATCATTATCCTCCACTGCAATTAACTCCTGATCTGCATTTTCTGCCCCATGACCCTGTTTTTCCATTCAGTTTTGCACTTCCTTCACTTGTTGATCTGTTGAGTATGTAGGAACTTGGTATTACCAACACTTAGTATTTAAAAGTTTCTTTATATTCCCTTCCAACAGTCCTGGTTATTTCCCACAAGCCAACTCTTATGTCTTTAATATTCAAATTATTTTTATCATCTACAGAGTTCTGATGCAGTGGCTGCCACTATTATCATTTGCTATTGTTGTACATTTCTTCTTTGCAATCACATTCTCAGCTACTGTTTCCATTTATCCTACCATTACATTATTCAAGCAACAAGACCTTCACATACTTAGTTTTATTACTCTGCATTGAATATACTTTATATACTTAGAAAATAATTTTAATAACCAACAGTAAACCCAACGATCAAAGGGGAAACCAACTTCTTCAAGCATTATGAGACATCCTGATACCTTTTCCCCCTTTTCTTAAGGTTTGTTTTTTGAACTCAAAGTCCATCTAGTATATTATCCTAGTTGGCAGTGTGCACCTACCAAGTGTAGATTATATTCCTCCTCATTATTGTACTTTAGCTAAAACATGGTAGCTGAAATTACAGGTTTGTGCATATTTCTAAACTACTTCTGGCTTAAAAATGAAAAACAAATTTTGATGACGTGAAATAACACATACATAAGACAAGCCTGCAGTTCTGAAATCCTGCGTGAACTAAAGTCACCAGTAGAAATGTCTTCTATGAAAGCTTTCTTATTCTACTGTTTCTGCTACTTCAAAGGAATATAAAACTTGCTTCCTCAACATAAAGTTCAAATAAAAAAGGGAAGAGAACTATATCTCCTTGGTGATATTCAGTGAAGAACAAAATTCCCATTAGGAAGTCCTTAACTGAAGGAGGCTGCTGCTATATGTGGGCACACGAACACAGAGACTAAAAACATTAACTTGTAGGATAAATTAGATTTAAATACATAGTTTAAGTAATTCAGAAGCCTTAACACAGGACAATGTAAATGCTCTAGGTCTTGTTCGCTCAGCTAATAAACTTTTTGTATCCGGACATAAACCCAACAATAAAGCAGGAGATTCCCTTTTCTCTAACACTGTGGGGAAAAGTTGGAACCTACTTCCTAGTGAACTTACATCTCTGTCTTCTACTACACTTTTCAAAAAGAAACTCAAATCATACCTTACAAGCCACTGGCTATGTCCCTGTACTAACCCTGACTAAGATTTTGTCTATTTTTCATCATTATCAGCTTTTCCTACGCTATTACTCACTTTATTGCCACTTTAAAGCTTCTACCTTCTAGTTGTACTTATTGTACCCAAGAAAGACAGAATTGACATCTCTCTGTCTCTTTCATGAGTTTCTCCCCCTCCACTAACTCTCCCAATCTTGTTTTTATCTAGTCTGTTCCCATGTTCCTTACTCTCAACCTTGAACTGGGAATCTCCCATATCCTTCTGAATACTTTCTTTACGCAGTGTTTACCTAATAAAAAAAAAAAAAACGGGCTATCTTAACTCATGTTTGTTCTACTGAAGCCCATCATGTATGCTAAATTACCTTGTAACACCTGTTTTTGTCTGACAAGCTATCTGTAACTTTAATGTTCTGTAACTGAAGTTTTAATGTTCTGTTTCTTTATCTGTTTTATGTGGAGCTTTTCTCCTCGGGCCTCTACTGAAAATGGACATATATTCAGTTAGACTAGCCCGGTCAACAAATGTAAAATAAAATAACATAAATAAATGTAAGTATCTCTTTCACTTTTGTAGGTAAGACCTTCTGGTATGTGATCTTTGAGTTTTGGAATTATGGTTATGAAATAAAATTCTGTCCTCCAAGCTGATTTAGAGTCTTGAGACTAAGATGCAATACCTTGCCCTGTGAATGTGACAGTAAACACTTGTGTACAGGCAAAGGACATTGTGAAAGAGTGGACATGTTCATTAAAATTAGAATACAGTGGGTGTTTTAACCAAGAAGAAATAAGGCATACAGTCAATGGGAAGGAAAAATCATCTAATTTCCAAACTCTTTCAAGAGGAAAGACAGACCAAAAGGTTTTGACTTGATTATTGAGGTACACCGTGAATATACGCACGTCAGGGAGATATCACATCTGTATAATGTTCTGAAATATCCATAAATTCAGTTTCAATTCCTATCAGAAGCATCTGCAGGCTGAGTCTATAATTCTGGGATATAGACAACTTTAATGTGAAGATTATACTGCAAAGTCCAATTCCAAATCCAAATAATCTCTTTGCAAAGCTGGAAACGGGGTTCCCTCCTTGTTTATGTGCCATATTAATATCCTTGTTTGTGTGCCATATTAATATAATGTTACCCACAATGAGATGAAAGGCATCCAGTGTGGAAATTGTCTTGAAATGTTGTTGAGGCCCTGAAAACTGCTTTCATCTTCTTCAGGTCAATGTGAAAAGTCTTTCTTACTTAGACCAGCTGCAGTGGACAAATTGATAAATGGGCTCCTCAAGCATAAGAAGAGTCTTTTGTTAGATGATGTACTCTCGCTGGAAGAGATCATCCCTATGGATATTTTATTTTTTTATTTTTTTTAGCATCTGTCCACTAAACATTCTTTACTTTTATATTGACAAACAGGAAGAAGTATTTCCACTGCACTTGCAGGCTGGTTCCTGACTTTTCTGAGGCACTATTGTGTCTCCATAACATACACTCTCACATGAGTTAAGAACACAGCATACATCCCCAGGGCTCTCAGAATCTGCCATGCTCTTTTTATAACTCTGTCAAGAATGTTTGACTTTTTCTTGAAGATGCCATGTTTGTGGATTGCACAAAAATATAGATATGTTTAACCAACACACATTGTAGCAATGTGTGTAAAAATACCATTGGCACACCCAATCTCAAATGATCATGCCAAAGTAAAAAACAAAACGACATATAGGTATTCAGCAGATGAAAAGTTACTGATTTTGAAATTTTGTACTATTACTTCCAGAAACAGAAAATTATTGACTTTAACAACTGGCTTAATTTCTGGTGTCATTCCAGGGGTAACCAGTACCTGACAGCCTGGGCTTCAGGCTTCTGGCAAAGGCTCTTGCCTCCCCTATAATGCCTTGTTTAGGAAAAGTGATGAGGTTAAAACTACCAACATAAAAATTTTAACAAAACACAAATTAAAGGTCATGCAGCTGAACGCCAGGAGTCTAAACAAGAAACTGCACTCATTGCAAGCATTCCTAACCCTGGAAAATGCTGACATCTGTGCAGTCACAGAAACCTGCTTCACAGCTGCGGAGAGCACCCCAATCTTACCTAATTACTCATCCTATCATACATTCAGACTGCAAACTGTGAGCAGCAAAACCAAAGTAGTTGGAGTTTCAATATACATTAAAAACATACACACCTCCAGGCTGGTCAAACAGTATGATGCACAGGAGACACTCCAGGTGCAGTTAACCATTGACAAGACCCCTATTCAAATCATAGCTAGTTACCGGCCGCCAAATCTAACTCAAGATGCACAATCTGCCTATTTGGACCTGTTCGAATCTATCAAGATTCAACCTTGCACCCTGATCCTGGGTGACTAACTTCCCAAACATAGATTGGAAGAACAACTCGTGCCAGAACACTAATGCCCAGAGATTCCTTGATTTTGTCAATGCAAATGCCTTGGAACAGCTAGTCAATACCCCCAAAAGAAGTGATATCATCTTGGACTTGGTATTAACCAACATGAGTAACCACTTCAGCATCCCTATAGTATCATCCTCCCTGGTAAGATCCGACCACAAAGCAGTCACTTTTGAATTCACCATCTCCCCCAACCCCCCCTCTAGCTAGTATCAGACATAAAAACATATCTCAGCCTCCTGAGGGATGGTATAAACAGCTTCACAGCCCCCTCCCCCTCTGCAGGAACTGGCACCAATATCCTAAACTACACCAAAACACTATACGGGCATTTATATAGATGCATGGAATCAGGAATACCCGACAGGACTAAATCATCCTCCGCACGGTAGAGTAAACCTGTCTGATGAACATATGCAATAAGTAAACTCTAACAAAAGGAAAAAAATTGTCGTCCAAGACGAAGAAGGAGCAGGTGCCCAATTGCAAGCAATGTCTCCTTAGCCTGAACAAGCAAATAAGAGCACTAGTGAAATCCTCCAAAGCAAACAGAGTCCAAATTGGCCACATTTACTAGAGAAAATCATAACGCCTTCTTCACATATGCCCGCAACCTCAAAGGAATCACCCGGATATGTTCAGAACTGGTGGTCAAGGACACCACATATACAAATGCCGTAGATATAGCAAACTTGCTGGCTGACAGATTCAGTGAAAAATGTATCCCTCTTTCCCCATCAGTAAATCATGACTTCCCCAGTACCTGCTGCCTTCCCCTTATATCCAGGGGAACAGATCATCACTGCTCTCTCAAAGGTAAAAAGCAAAGCCTCCATGGGACCCAATGACATCCCAGGCTGTATCCTACGTGAACTCAGGCAGGAACTTGCAGAACCATTAGGCACCCTATTCAACCAAAGCCTGAGTACTGGCTTAATCTCAGCTGAGTGGAGGACAGCCACTGTTATCCCTTTTCCCAAAGGTGGAGCGTCCACCAATCTGGGAACATATAGACCCATCATCTAATTAACCTGATCTGCAAATCTGGTCAACTTCTTTGAGACAGCCACCAAAGCCATGGACGAGGGAAAGACAATGCACACAACCTACCTTGACCTGGCCAGAGCCTTTGACACTATTCCCCACTTGGGCATTATAGATAAACTCTCTCAACCAGGCATCAATCCATGTTACCAGATGGGTAGCAAACTGGCTCACTGACAGAACCCACATAGTCAAAATAGGGGAAGCCACTTTAAGCAGTAGACCCGTAACAAGCGTTGTACTCCAGGGTTCGGTCTTGGGGCCTCTGTTATTTGGGATATATTTTTTCTGAAGTGCAGGCCAAACCCAGTGGGCTATGGCTAACCAAGTTTGCAGATGACTGCAAGCCAGGTGCTGTCACCAATTCCCCTAGTCATGTGGACATTCTCTAAGAGGGTCTCTCAGACAAATGACTGGTGCCAGAAACATGGCCTCAAGCTGAATACCAAAAAATGCATCATCATCCCCTTTGGGGAGAGTGACAACCCCACGTATTATCACATTAATAACAACGTCCTAAATACACAATCAATCGTGAGGGATTTGGACACCCAGGTTGATAGCAACCTGACTTTTGACCACCATGTTGCTTCCGTTGTACGGAAAGCCTTCTACACGGCCCACCTCATAAATAAGGGTATCTCATCCAGGGACAAGGAGGTCATAACATCCCTGTATTCTTCCCTTATAAGGCCCATTATTGAGTACAACTCCTCTTTTGGTATGCACCTCACAAAGCACATGCATCAGCCGGAGAGACCAGAGACGTTCCTCACCAGGAGAATCCAGGAACTCAAACACCTACCATATACAGACAGGCTAAAAGCCCTATCCCTCTACTCAGTTTCATACAGACTCCTCAGAGGTGACCTCTGTCTGGCATACAAGGTGATCATGAACCCCACCTTGACGGGACTGCTGCTGCATATTCGCAAGTCAAGCTCCACTCGAGTAACCCACACGCGTGGCATCAACCTGATCTGTGACATCAACAAGACTTGTTGGCTAGAGAGATTTGTGTCCCAGAGACTCCCCCATCTGTTGAATAGACTCCCTCTCCACATCAAGCAGAGTACCTCTTTACCCCCTTTTAAGCACAACCTGGATAACTGGATGGGAAACAAAAAAATGTACCCCTGGTATTCCACCCGTGTCCCTGCTGGACAGGGGCATTGGGTGATGATTTTCTAAACATGGGCTAAACTCTTGGCTAGGCTTATAAGGGCCTCAGGGCCAATAGCCTAGTAACCTCTTCTTATCCTATGATAAAAAAGGTCAATTTTGTACTTTGTGCTGTAGCAATAATTCCACTGCCTTTGCAACTACTGAGTAAATACTTAAAATGGGAAATGGCTATATTTTACTTTCTGAGACATGCAAACAGTAGAGCTAGCTATCTTGTTAAGTACTCAGAGGACTATGAATAACTAGATACCAGTGCTGGAAACAGATTGTGATGTTGAGCTATCTGAAACCTGAGATACCCTATGTGAGATGGCCTTACTGGAATGTGAAGAAAGGCATCTCCCACATAAGGGCCCCATTCAACAAAAAGTTGTAGTGTTTCAAAGCACTATCTTGAATGATTGTATTTCTTTACTTGTTTAGCTTGGACAAATCATTTGAGTACTAAACTTTTCTGGGAATTAGAAACAGAGTAGAAACCTTGGCTTTTTAATTAGGAGATCCCCCTGCATTGTCTTTTTAAGTCATAACTGATCTATATAGCCTATACACCTGAGGAGCAGGACATTTATTTTTATTTTATTTTTATTTAACATTTGTTGACCGGGAAAGTCAACATACGTGCAATTTCTGTAAGTCATTTGCAACATCTCAGATTGTACCTGCCCTTTCTTTTTGAACTTTAGTTGTAATCAGTCTGATTTCCTTTGTAGTTTCCTTATCTATGAGGCTGCTTAGAAAAGAGTTTCATTCCTATATTTTTCCTTAAATACTTGAAACCATGCATTAGGAGGGCTACAGATTTCTTTAAATGAAGACCTTGTTTCTCTCTTTTCTAAGTCTACAACAATATTCATTAGTTGGCTGTTCTAACAAGTGTTTGTAACACTACATATTTCAAGTCAGTTTTTTTCATCATCTCTGGAGACTGCCTTCTACTGTTCTATGCCATGCAGGGTTTTGAAAACCATCCCTGACTTTGCAGGTATCTGATGAAGCATGTGCAGCATAAACACACCTCAGTCTCTAAAACTACAAGTTTTTCCAATCTATTAGTGGCATTATCGGTAGACACAAATAATAAAATGCCATAATCTGCTACAAAATGGACTCTAAATGTGGGCTAAATCATTTCATGCTCTAATAGCTAATGTACAACATATGAACACTTCATATTATTGAACTAGAAATATTGACTCATTAAATGGTAATATTTCCAGACAATGTGCCTTGGCATTTTGATTTGATATTCATAAAAAGTCAGCAGGGTCTGCTGGTCTGCTGAATAAACTGCATCCTTCCGTAGCACCCTCATATAGCCTGTCAGGAACTTCTGTGTTTGTAAATCTGGCCACAGTAGTAATTTGTAAAAAACACCTTGAAAAGAACAAAGTGGTGAGACTGTCAGTCTTTAATACAGAAGCATCATTTTTCTGCATCTTTTATTTGCAGACGAGGATGGGTTCCTCCTCCTCCTCAAAAAACAAACAAAAAAAAAAAAAAAAAAACAAAACAAAACAAAAAAAAAAAATACACCTTGAAAAACTTCTCTACAAAACTGATATCTGGATAATGTACAGACGTGTTAATTATCCTTATAGTCGGAATCCTGACAGGAAGGAGAGACCATCCAAACTATGTAAAAGTCTTCCACAAGGGGAAAGTACTATGGTAAATGCAATGCAGTGAGGCAGGAAGCGGCTTAGATCATTGGTTTTACCTAGCAGTTCTGAACATGGATTGGAGTGGGAAGAAGTGAGCATTCGAGTCATCACAGGAAACTGCGCAATTATGTACTGGCAATGTCAATGCAAAAGGAGAGAGTGGCACTATAGTGAGGAGACAGTACAGTTTAGAATGGACTCGGAAAGGTATGGGTCACAAAGAAGCCCAGCTATACAGATACTCTATCAGCACTGGAAACGGGTCGGACAGGTGTGGTGGTGACTTAAAAGTATAATGGAAGAGTGGTGAAGTGAATTACTGTGAGAAGCAGAGATGAAGGTGACTAACAGGTACATGCCAACAGATCACTGCAATGGTCATACTGCCTTTTTTTTTTTTTGAATGGTCATAGTGCTTTAAATAGAAGTGCAGAATTACCCTAATGAGCACAGCCCATTTACAGATGAGATTGGGAAAAGAAAAGCTCCTACAGACACATGATTATAACACTGAAAAATATAGTGCAATGAAAAAACACAACCAGCAGAATGACAGAACTGCACCAATAAATCAGAAAGTGGTTGTAATGTAAGGAATCTCAGAACACAAGTGTACATATAAACATGCAATTCATTTAGAAGATACAAGCAGTGCAGTCATGATGGGTTCAATGTATACAGAAATATTAAGGAAATACACAGAAATTTGGCAGCATATAAACAGGACAAGATAACATGGATGAAAAGTCACCAAAAAAAATCTTGCCTTTTTCCCACTTTTCTGAGATTTAAAAAAGTTCAGTTACAGGCTTGCTGTTCTTGAACTGTTTGTAAGTTTCTGTGAGGCCATTTTTTGCTTGGGCTAAAGGGAAGTCTCTTTGTTGATCAGTGGCAGTGAAAAACATTGAGCAGCCTGCCTGCCCCTGTGGGAGTGGTTACTGACTTGAAACTGTAGTTTTATTGGCCATTTTGGGACAATTCCAAAACTCCTTCATCTTCCTCTCTTAAAACCTGGTTGCCTCGTGGTTTTGGCGTCTTTTCAGGCTTGTTGGCTGTTGGTGAAGCACCCATCAAGAGGAGAAAACGCTGAGAGAAGAAAGGAGCCACTTTTGAGATTTTAAGTATTTTTCCTCTGTTTATTTGCTAAGTTTTTCTGCATAGCCGCCTATTTTGAGCATTTTCTGGCTTGTTAAACTTGATTTCTGCATTAGTAACTGTATTTAGACCACAACCTAAAGCTGTTCACTGAATTTCCTGTTTGCACTTATTTTTAAAATAGTTTTTTTCTCAAAACTTGCATTTTATCTGTCTTTGGCCTAGCACTCTTGTGTGGGGTCATTTACTGCACTGTTATAACTTGTTAATACTTGTGAACCTCTGCTATCTCTGAAAAAACAAAAACAAAAAAAAATCTTGCTTTTTTCCCACTTTTCTGAGATTTAAAAAAGTTCAGTTACAGGCTTGCTGTTCTTGAACTGTTTGTAAGTTTCTGTGAGGCCATTTTTTGCTTGGGCTAAAGGGAAGTCTCTCTGTTGATCAGTGGCAGTGAAAAACATTGAGCAGCCTGCCTGCCCCTGTGGGAGTGATTACTGACTTGAAACTGTAGTTTTATTGGCCATTTTGGGTCAATTCCAAACTCCTTCATCTTCCTCTCTTAAAACCCTCTTTTGCGCGTTTTTGTGCATAGCGCAACAGCGGGCAGCGCCGCCTAATTGGGTTTAAACTATTCCTGGCTCCACAAAGTCTGCTCTTCACTTTTTCCCTTAGAACTGCTCTATCTCTCAATTTAAACACCATATTCTCATTCTAAGGTCCTTCACTGGTCCAATTAAGTAATCCTACAAGTTAGCACTAGTAAACCATAAGCACTACTTACTCTTATACTCTCTACGATTACCCCGTCCCCTATTGGTCCGTCTTAAATTCAGTTTCCCTATATTACTCTAGCATGTCCAAAGGTCAGTCAATGGTTTCCTCTCCAGTCCAGCTGGTGAATCTGGGAATTTTGAGGCAATGTTACAACTGTCTCATGTACACGGACAACCCTCTCCTCCTCCAAACAGGTTCAAATATATGTGAGAGATGCAACTATTTAGCCAAACTGGAGGCTAAGCTCTCTCATCTCAAAACTGGTGTAACCAGTCAGGAGGAGAAGGTAACCTCACACAACACAATTCCAGTATCACATCGTCCCACCACATCAGCGAACCAAACACATAAATACACAAAAACATACTCGGAGGCTCTAAATAAAAATCTACCTAAGCAACAGAGACCTCCAAAGCAGACATCCAAGCAAACGCTACCTCAAAACAAAACACGCACAACACATAGCCCACAAAGTCAGTGTGCCAAGCAGCCACAGCCCTTAAGGCTGAATAACACACCTGATACTCTTGTTATAGGTGATTCTATTTGTCAGACACACGGACGTCCCGCTCACCAGGCTGAATAAAGAGAACGTCACGGGGAGCTGCCTGTCGGGTGCTAGGATCCACCACATAACGCAAGCACTCAGGTCACTCCAAAGCAAATACAAATATGACTCAGTCATTGTACATGCTGGTGTGAATGACCTGAGATGTACCTCCCTGGACTACATGAAAAGAGACATAGAGGAGCTCTCTGATCATGTAGCCCAGGCTGGTATGACCCTGACCTTCAGCAGCATCTTACCCTCACCTAGAATGATGCCACAGTACAAAGACAAAATGATCGATTTTAACAATTGGCTAAAATTTTGGTGTCATTCAAAGGGGATCCAGTGTCTGTCAGCCTGGGATGACATGCTCGACAAGCCACGTTGCTTTGCTAGGGACGGCTTGCACCTGTCACCACTGGGCTTTCGGATATTGGCAAAGGCTCTTGCCACTCCCATAGTGCCTTTTTTAGGCAAGGCTCAAAAGTCAAACCCACCCCCATAGACAGCACAAGGAACAAGAAACTAAGGGTATTGCTGCTAAACGCCAGAAGTCCTAACCTCAAGATGCACGCACTCGAAGCTCTCCTCAGTATGGAGAACATCGATATCTGTGCAGTGACAGAAACCTGGTTCAAGGCTCCAGAGAGCACCCCAGCACTACCAGGCTATACCTCATATCATGCTTTTCAGCCCCAAAACCCAGACCGAACCACAAAAGGAGGGGGAGTTTCCATATTTATCAAGGATATCCACACCTCCAGGTTAGTAGCATTGCACGAAGTATCGGAGACCATCCATGTGCAACTAACAGTGGGCAAGACTGCTTTTCAGTTTATAGCATCCTACAGACCACCCTCTCAAAGTCAGGAATCCCACTCGGCTTTCCTGAAAACACTGGAGAACATGAAGATCTCTCCGAACACCATTATATTGGGCGACTTCAACTACCCAAACATTGACTGGGAGCACTACTCAAGCCCCAGCACCTTAGCCCAAAGGTTCCTGGAAATTATAAACTCAAATGCTATGGAACAACTAGTCACCACTCCCACAAGAGCGGAAAACATACTAGACCTGATCATTACCAACATGGGGACTCTCTGCTCCACACCAGAAGTATATCCCTCATTGGTAAGATCAGACCATAAATTAATCTCACTGGATGTCCACATCCCGACCCCACCCCCAGCCCAGAAAACCACAGTGAAAAACTTCTCAAAAGCGAACTTCTCACTTCTCAAAACTGAAGTGGAATCCTTCAAGGCCCCAGGGCCAGTGGAAACTACGGCCCAAACTGCAGAATCCTATATAAACGCATTCTACGGACATCTCCAGGAATGCATGGATCATGCTATCCCAAACAAAACCAAGACCCAATCATCCAAAGGCAGGCGTCCAGTCTGGTGGATCCCTGCCATAAATAAACTGTACAACAGAAGGAGGAAGCTACTACATGATAGAGCAAAATCCCTAATAGGGAAGGCAGCTCTGATCAGTACTAGCAAAAATTACGATCCCTCATAAAATCCTCCAAGGCCAGCTTCGAGAGAAAAATTGCACAGGACACCAAAGACAATCATAAGGCTTTTTCAGTTATGTTAGAAACCTGGGATGCAACTCCCAGACTTGTTCTGAGTTGATTCTAAACGACAAAAAATACATTGAACCCACAGACATCGCCAATATCCTGGCAGACAGGTTCAGTGCAAACTTCTCCACCCCCCCCCCAAAACAGCAAGTATCTATCCCAGCAGAGGGCTGCCTCCCAAACATCTCTGATGCTCAGGTGAAGGCTGCCCTCTCCAAAGCAAAAAACACTGCTTCCATGGGATCAGATGGCGTCCCAGGTTGCATCCTACATGAACTCCAAGAGGAACTAATCCCTCAAATAAAACAGCTATACAATCTCAGCCTCACTACAGGATATGTGCCCACAGAATGGCGTACAGCAACAGTGATCCCACTCCACAAAGGTGGAGCCTCTACTGACCCTGGAAACTATCGCCCCATAAGCCTGACTAGCTTAGTCTGCAAGGCTATGGAGAGGATCATCATGGAGCTCATAAACAAAGACATTGGGGACCTACAGACACTAGATCCTACCCAGTTCGGCTTTGTCAAGGGCAGATCCTGCCTTTTGAACCTGGCTGACTTCTTCAAAACAGTCACCAAAGCCATAGATGAAGGGAAGGTAGTCCACACAGCCTATCTGGACCTTGCAAAGGCATTTGACACAATACCCCACTCGGGCATCATAGATAAGCTATCCAGCTTAAATATAAACCCTATGTCACAAGATGGGTCGCAAACTGGCTCAAAGACAGAACCCACAGAGTGAGAGTTGCTGGAGCCATGTCAGACACGAAACCAGTCACAAGTGGCGTCCCACAGGGTTCTGTCCTGGGACCACTTTTGATCGGTATATACTTTTCCGAGGTACAGGCAAACGTGGGAGGACTATGGCTCACCAAGTTCGCAGACGACTGCAAACTGGGCACCATAATCAACTCTCCAGCTGACACAAACATCCTTCAAAAAGGTCTCACAGAGACAGATAACTGGTGCCAGCGCCATGGTCTAAAGCTAAATGCCAAAAAATGTATAGTCACACCCTTTGGCAAAAACAATGTGCCCACAAATTACCACATAGGCGGAAACCCATTAAGTACAGAGAAAGTTATTAGGGACCTGGGGACCCAAGTTGATAGCAATCTCTCCTTTGAAAACCACATTGCCAAAGTGGTTAGAAAGACCTTCTACATAGCCCACCTCATCACGAAGGGTTTCACATCTAGATCAAGAGAGGTAATCGTGCCCTTTATTCATCCCTCATCAGGCCCATCATAGAATACAATGCCCCTTTTGGGATGTACCTTACCCGACACCTGCAACAATTAGAAAGACCCCAAAAGTATCTCCCAAGAGGATCAAGGGTCTCAAACAGATGCCATATGCTGCTCGGTTAAAAAAACTCCAGCTCTACTCAGTTGCATACCGCCTACTTCGAGGCGATCTATGCCTGACATACAAAGCTATGTCAAATCCAGAATTAATGGACATGCTCCACCTCAGTAAATCTAAATCCCTTAGAGCCACACGCTCGAGGGACTTGAACCTCAGCACAGAAATAAATAGAACTTGCTGGAGGGACAGGTTCATAACCCAGAGGCTCCCTTCGCTCTGGAATAGAATTCCAGTTCATGTGAGGCAGAGCACCTCACTGAATCTCTTCAAGAAGAATCTCGATAGGTGGATGGGGGATCGTAGGTTTGTCCAAGGGATTACTCCCGTGTCACTATTAGACAGAGGCACAGTAAACTAAACCTTAAAGGGCACAGTATACTGAAATCAAGGGGTGGCGTAAGCCATACAGAATCGGGCTAGGCTTATAACTGCCTCAGGGCAGATAGCCAAGTATGAACCTATGAACCTATGTTCTAACACACTATGTGAAAATTAGGTTATTAGAGAAGTTTACAGAGATTCTGACAGAGTCATTTCAGTAATGTGCCAATTCTTCTTTCAGTGATATATACCAAAATTGGTAAGCTATCAGTGAAGCCCCATGTTAGGGACAGCAGGATAGTTCTCATCAATATGGAGACAATTTACTTTTAATGTCTGTTGAGGTTTTCATCTAGTGGCAATAAAGAAAGAACAAACACCCCAAGGAACCAACAAATTGTGTCACAGCAGAAGTAAAGTGGATAATATTGATTACCCACTTGTAGACAATGAAGTAGATGCACTGTGGCATTACTATGATAGGATATACAGTAGTCTAAAAGAAGCATGGGGAAAAGGAAGCATCTTAATAGACAGCATCAAAATAGTCAGTGGCTGAAAACAATAGACACTGACTATGAAAAAAAGTACAAAGTTGTGGTCCAGAAATATGAAAAAGGGAAACAAATTCGTAAATAGCCTTAGATAGACAGTCAAGTGACTGAAACCCAGACACTGTCAATGTAAAAAAAAAAGAGTGTATATATTCAGTGACACACAGTACAAGTATATATAATATAGACAGAGTACAACAAAAACGATCAGATGATAAAAATGATAAAGGATTGTACACAGTTCACATGTAACCATGCAAGCAGAGTTAGCATGATAAGAAAAGAAATAGATAAAATTGAACAACACTTTTACACACAAACTGAGAGAAAAGTGATATTACAGGTGCTTATCACATATAAACAAAGGCAAGAAAAAGGTTATATACTATTGGGAGCTCTGTCAGTGTCAGCTGACGAAAATAAATACATAAATGAATTAATGAATGTATAACTTTAGTGGCGACAGCTCTAGTGAAGAAGTGTAGCATAAGACAACTCTGTTGGAATGCAACACAGAGGCAAAAACTGAGGAAACTGGCAGAACTGAATGTATTTAACTTCATCTGGGGACTGTTATGGGGAGGAATGGCTATCCTAAGCAGTTAATGGAATGAAAACTGCATACTGAGTAATACAAAAGTCTGAGCATTATGAGGTACTGGTATTTCATTTACAACCATGTTAACAAATTCTAAAGTTATTTTGAAATGTTTGTGTGGTGTTCCCTGTAAATTGTGAACAGGGCTGGCTGAACTGGGCTATAGAGAGTCCAAAGGGCAGGGCACGGAATTGATAATGATTGGCTCCCAGCCGGAAGTGAAGGAGCCTTCTGGATCGTTTGTCCACCTTGATGTGGTAATGCGCATCCCGAAGGTCTATCGAGCACATCCAATCACCTTCCTCCAGAAAGGGGAGAATGGACTGAACCGTGACCATCCAGAATTTTGTCTGTCTGACGAACTTGTTTAAACAGCTGAGGTCCAAAATTGGCCTCCAGTCTCCTGTCCTTTTTGGCACCAAAAGAACCTTGAGTATAATCTGGATCCTATCTTGTCTGGTGGGACTTTTTGGATGACTCTCTTAAGTACAGCTGTATTTGTAGAGATGCTTCTTCCCTTAGACTGGGTGGAACGTCTGGGATTAGCTTTGGAGGTTTTGTGTAGGAGTCGAATGGGATTTGGTACCCTCTGGAAATTATCTTCTTCACCCAAGAGTCGCTGGTAATAGATAGCCAGGTATTTGGGTGAAGAGAAAGGCGTCCCCTGACTGCTTCCAGAGGAGCGCTGATAGGATTGTCCAGAGAAGGAGTCTATGGAACCCTGATTACGCGGACCCCCTCTGCCTCTGAAGGGGCGTCTTCCAGAAGAGTTGCCCCCTCTGCCTCTGGGGGTAAATTCGTCACATGTGTTATGAAAAGAACTCTGAGACTTTTTGTGCCACAATTTCCCACTTCTCTGGTTCCTGGAAGAAGGACGCTGAGGAGTGGAGAAGCATACACCAACTGCAGACCGAGTCTTACCATCCTGCTCACACCTGGCCAATGTGTCCTTCACTTTGGGGCCAAACAGGGAAGATGCTTCCACTGGAGCATTAAAGAAGGAAAACTTAAAAGGATCAGCGAAGTCACAGAGGTGCACCCAGGCATGATGTCTCACAACTACGCCTGAACCCGCAGCTTTAGCTGCCCCTTTGGTTGCATGTGAAATCAACCTCATGGATGAATTAGAAATTGATTCCAGGGCCGCTAGCTGCGAGGCTACCTTGTCATTAATCTCAGACACCTTTCCTGACAGAGTACCAGAGAGTTCGGAGATGAGGTCTCTCTGGAGTCTGGCGAAATTTGCCAGGTATTTCAAAGACCGAATAGCAAAGGTCAATGAAGCAAAAACTCGCTTCGCCTGTCTGTCCACCACTCGGGACTCCCTGTTAGGCGGATGAACAGTGTGGCTCTCCTCAGCGAGCTCTTTCTTGGTATCTGTCGCCACCACCATAGCATCTACCAGTAGACCTTTTGACCAATGAGGATGTTCTTCAGGGGAGATAGGATCTTGTCTGGTCTCTTGGGGATTCAACCCCGTCAGGGTTCTTCCAGGTGTGCTGCACCACGAGCTGATCTAACTTGTCGGCAGGCGGGATCACCCAGGAGGTAGATGGTCGAGCACGAAAGGCCTGCAGGAAAATGGATTCCTCCAAGAAAGGGTTTTTGGGCTTCCAATCACCCTTCTGTTTCAAGATCTCCAGGTTGTCTCCAAAGGAGACATCTTCAGGGGGTGATCGTGGGGACCCTTCCCCCTCGTCGTACTCCATATCCTCGGTGAGGGACTCCTCAGGGGAGTCCATGTGCTTCCCCTTGCACGATTTCTTCCTAGGAACCTCCTCAGTGGGAACTTCTGAGGAGGACCCGGAAGAAAGGGCGCCCTGCAACAGGGTCTATTGCGGCTCCAGTGTTCGATCCGGGACAGTGGCCTGTGACAAATGCAGCACAGGGGGAGGACATGGGGTTCCAACGCCGAAGGGTTGCTTACGGAGGCAAGAGCCCTCTCCATCTCCTGAAAAGCAGGGCCGCCCGAAGGGGGATGGGAGCCTGGAACAGAGAACGACAACTTCAGAACTGGGGCCACATCCTGCTCCGTTGAGCCCACTTCCAGGAGTGGAGCCTCAAGCTGGATAGGTACCAAAAGGGTTTCTGGAGCTGTGGACGGCACTGTAGAAAAGGCCGGCAGCAAACTCGGAACTGAGGATCCCACAGCCCGATCCCGGGCCTGAGGAAGGTACTGAAGGCCAAAGGGTCGGCTCTGGGACTGAAGTGAGGTCCACTATTGGCACCATAGCCGAGGGTGCCGACAGAGGCATTGGTACCAAGGACTTCGGAACCGGCAAGGAGGATGAAGGAGGAGAGTAATGAGGAGTCCGTGAAGCAGAAAACCCAAGTCCTAGAAGGGACTGGGGTTTTGAATCAGAAAGGATCCCCCTGGCTGTCAGCAGCTGGTCCATAAGGCGCACCACACTGAGTTCAGAGAGACTCCTGGTGGATCTAGAGGATATCCCTGAAGGCGACTCTGGACGCTCTAAAAATGGACTAAGCCTGTCCCAAGAAGGGGTCCACAGACAGGGAATATTGGGTCTGGGCTTGTAGGTCTAACGGCACCACCATCTCCATTTTTGAGACAATAGGAGCAGCAATGTCAATCTGAGTTATTGGAGCCGTGGAAGGGGTTGGAGTTGTAATCGGGCTAGAGGTCAAAATTTTAGCATCAGTCACATTTGGTGCCATAGACATTGTCGGAGCCAAGGGGGTCGGCATCAACTCTATAGACAGACGGTATTGAAGACAGTGCCGTAAGCGAAGACTTCTGCTCCGGTGCAGAAAGCTTTGGAATTTTTGGTTTTGTCAGTCTTTCCTTCTCACCAGAGGGTGAGGAGGGAATGAAATGTGGCCTCTTTCTCTTTTCTAGGAGGGGGTGAACCCTCCGAAGCGGAGAGAGGCTCTGAGAAGGGTAATTTGAGAAGGCCCTTCAAAATCAATTTATTTTTACGCTCATTCAGGATATGAGAGCTAAACCCTAGTCAGAAGGAGCAAAGGGGTTGTACCGAGAGATGAGGCACTCCCAAACAGTAAGCACAATTATCATGAAGGTCACTATTAGGCATTTTTCTCCCACACTTCAAGCATTGTTTGAAGCCTGAAGTACCCTTCTTATCAGAAATGTTAACACCAACAAATCAAATTACCACAATTAGGCACACAACTAGGTAGAGGAAGAGAGAAAATACCAATGATGGTATAAAAGAATTACCACAGCGGGTTGAAAGAAGTAGAATACCAGAGATTACCAACAGGTAGTTGACAGGAAAGTTGGGAAATAAACTAGCGATACACAGGTACAGGAAGTAACATAGTATCTAGAAACACACTAAACTATTCAGAACTATGAGCAATATTAAGTTATCAAAATATTCCAAAAATATCAGACTTAGCTGAGAGCTGGCTTGAATGTGGCTTTACGGCAAAGCGGCAAATGAGATCTGAGGTAACAGAGAGAAGGGGATTATGGGTAAAAATATTAGCTCAAGAGTTTTTGACTGGCGGAAGCTTTGTTATAAGGCCAACTCGATTTCAAGGGCTCGGAACCGAACCTATGAGTGATGAATGGAATGAAGATTAACATCAGATGAAATGTTTATACTAGTGGATAAACATCCATGTTTCTGTCACTGGATTTAAATACTCTATCTAGCATTAAGGGATCTTTTTTTTAATTTGATCTTAAGAGTAAAAATACCCGTGTATATATTTTTAATCTGGAGGCTTGAAGACAGTTATCAGAGTCCTTTTGCTTAACAAATAAACACTGAAGATCTTTTAATTTTATGCTATTTTTTATCACAAAACAACGCCTAAGGTACTGTATGCAGTTCTGATTATACCATTTTTCTCTGGTACTTCAATACCTTCAGAGATCTTAAAAAATGTAATAAATCTAAAAGACTGATCATCTGGAGTTTTTTTAGTAATCAAACATCCTCTTCAGTAATAGTTTTGAGCTGTATATTCTACAGTTTAGACTCTTAATTATGACAAATTTTAACAATTTTTGTTGAAATGATATTCTAAATCAAGTTTTTTAACAACTCTTAAGTTGCAGTCTGTTTATTAATAATTTGAAATATGTTCTAGTAATAAAATTCCTTGCCGAATGTGCTAGTCTGTTATCAAATTAAATGAGACTGAAGGTTCACAGAATTCTGTTGAAGTAGGGATACTTTTGGCTGGTGAAACCAAATGCTGCTGAGCAGCTTACTAAACCCCTAATACATTACCTGAAGTAACAGATAATTTTAGAGATTTATTAGCCACATCAATGAATTCTCCTACCGAGAGCTACAAAGACTACTATGATTTGCCAGATTTTGTTAAATTGCCAATATTACTGCTGATCTCCCCATACCAAATGTTAATGCAGGCCTTAATCTCAGTCACTCGAAAGTAGCACCTTTTCCTCGGAGGTTCACTGCTGCACACACTAATCAATCCCACAAGACAATACTTTGCCTCAGACTTACTAAATTATCTGATGCAACACAGACTATGTCAGGCTTTGCTAAAATTAACAACTTTTTAAGTAAAAATATAAAATGCTTATCTACATGGCCACTATGTGCTCCTGCTATACAGTAAGATGAAGACTAATACATTAGACATGCATTAAATTGCTGGAGTCTAACAAGATGGGGTTAACTGCAACTTGGTGGACATTCCACTCTCACCAGGGCTATGCTTGAAATTGGTCATTATGGATCACTGCACTACCCCAGTAAACATATACAAGTCCCCTGCTAGCAAAATCAAGAAACTGCATCTATTCAATAGTTGACCTATGCATCATCTCTTCTCCACAGCCCTTAAGTATTTTTCACTTTTTAAAGAAATGACAGGGAAGCAGACTTTTTTTTTTGCTGAAATGTGCTCTTGCATGGCCCAAAAGCAATGCTTCTGTCATTATACAAGGAATCAGCCTTGCCTCAGCTCTTACATGTTACAAATATCAAAAGCCACAGATATGGTGAGATTAGACAATTTCCCAGATGGCTTTTATCCTAGCCAAATGCTTTGAAAAGTACTTGTTTCATGTATGCCATTAAGGTCATTAGGTTTTATTTATGTAACATTTACTTTCATGGAAAGTTGACTGGAATAATTCAGGCCACTGGTCTAATTCAAAATGCAATAATAAAATATTCAAAGTACATATTCTGTACACTGATATGGAAGACTGAAACGACAGTATGCATGTAACAATGGGGATTTCAATACAGAAGCGCAAACATGAAGCAAGTTACATATTTCAACAATAGCAAATGTTTTCTTTTGATCTTACCAAAGTAACCCCACTAATTTTTACACTACGCCACTAATATATAAGATAATAGTCAGCTATAGTTTTCTCTTGTACCCCCATATACCCCCCCACCACTTCCCTAACATAACCGTCTAACTCACTAGACAATGAAGTCCTACCAGAACCCTGACCCACACCTTAAACTCCCCATCACTCCCTAAACCTATGACTCCCTTTCTCCTCCCTAACTCTAAAGTCCTGATAGCTCCCTAACCCTAACGTCCCAATCACTAACTAAACTTAAAATCTCCCTCCCTCCCTCACTTTCCTAAACCTAAACTTCACAGCACTCCCTAAATCAGTTATGCAGCAGTGTTTGCTACTGTTCATGGGGTGTGGGGCGATAGTTCAAGAGATATCTAT
Source organism: Protopterus annectens (assembly GCF_019279795.1). Lineage (NCBI taxonomy): Eukaryota > Metazoa > Chordata > Ceratodontiformes > Protopteridae > Protopterus > Protopterus annectens. Next base: position 776,169,272 of record NC_056725.1, on the reverse strand, counting down.
GCCCTAAGAGTCTACTATTCAGCGTCACTGTACTGGATCTCTCTCTCTTTGACCTTTAATACCATCATGAGTGTAGGTATTTTTCAGGGACCTTAGAAATCCAGGCACTGCTCCTTGTGTCATTAGCTACATTAAGTATGTGGTTTTGTAAAATAAAACTTCAATCAGCTCAAGGATAATTGTTCTTCTCTTGTGTTTATGTTATCTACACTACTTAAGGGATTAGTACTGAGCCTGACTGTTAGCCCCAAATTACTTTGTTTTTCGTGCTGCTTCAGTGATGTCAAGACACCCCTATACAATTAAACTAGCAGTGTAGCTCAACAAGCCTACATGATCTTGTGTGTGTTCTGCCTCTGCTAAGGGCATACTGCTAAGACACTTGCTGTAGGTGTGCAGATATTACACTGACCTCGTTAAAGGCATAGATGCAATAACTTTAGATGAGTAAATACATTCTGAATTTGTAAAACTAGCATGAAATGAATCCGTAGTTATGCACTTACCATAACTCGGTATCTGTGTTATCCTATTTCATTACTCCTCACGACTGGGTCTTGGATCTGATTCAGCATTTCACAGACAGATTCAAGGCTCTCAAGTTCCTCCCTCTCCCATAATCCCTTTCTACCCCTCAGATTGAGTTTGCTGTTGGAACCCTAAAGAATACCCAAGGATATATAACTATATATCCACACTTACATATTAATGCCAGATGTACACCAAGGAGCAGGAGTGCAATAGTCCGAGACTTCAGCCTTTTCAGAACCTCCAGAAACATGGAAGGGGAAGGTGGGCAGGAAGTGAGGAATAATGAAATAGAAAAACACACATACCAAGTTGTGGTAAGTACATAACTACTGATCTGATGTCATCCGTTTCATTATTCCTAACAACTGGTTCAGAATTCCGAGCTACGACTGAATCCTGGACGACCCTAAGGAAGGATGTGCCTGAGCATCATGGAAACAAAGTACGCTCTGGTGACCATATATGGCTTATAATGAACAACAAAGGTGTGAGGAGTAGACCAAGTGGCCACAGCACAAATGGCATCTATGGATATCCTAGTGGAGAAAGGTGATGAGGTAGCAACTGACCTAAGAGAATGAGCCTTAGGTGGACAAGGTAACTCCAAGTTCCTAAGAGAGTAAACAGTAAAAATGCAAGAAGAAATGCATTTGGAGACTGTCACTTTGGACACTGCTTGGCCATGCCTGTTCAAGGAAAAGGCTACAAATAACTGATCAGGTTTTCTAAAGGATTTAGTCCTGTGCAAATAAAATCTCAATTGTCTATGCACATCCAAAGTACAGAGGAAATATTCACCCTTATTGGAGTAGTTAGGGAAAAAACAAAACACAAATACCATGTACAAACAAAGTCCAAACAAAAGCTGGCTCAGGCGGATCCATGGTAAAACTACAATTTACTGAACTTTAATAATCACAAAATAAAAAGAGATTAACGCAGTCCTTCAATTCTTATGAACTTCATCAGATCTGATGAAGTTCATAAGAAGTGAATGATAGCGCTAATCTTTATTGGTTTTGGACTGGAAGAGATCACCCATTCCACACTCTCATGGCCTCTCTGCACAATGGGTAAGAATGTGTTCCCCCATGTTTGTTAAAGTACCAGACCACTGACATGTTGTCTGTATGAATTGCCACTGTTCCCAGAGGAAGGCAATCCTGAAAGGCTTGCAACATGAGAACTACCCTCATCTCTGGCACGTTTATATGAAACTCTCTGTGAAAGACCACATGCCTTGGACTGTTCTGCCCTGAAAATGCCCTCCCCACCCCAGCAGAGAAGCATCTGTGGTCACTGTGGCTGTGAAAGGGGGGAAGAGAAAAAGGTCTGCCTCAGAATAGATCCTCTGACCGAAGCCACCACTGCCAATGCCATATGCAAACAGGTGTCAATGGGATTGGCATGGACATCGGACTGCCAGCGTCCACTGAACCACTCACATGTAGTATTTTGCTAGTGGTGCAAAGACAATGGCCGCAGACATGGAATGGATCCCCAGGGCTTTGAGGATGAGGTGCATCTGCGGTGACGGGACCTTCAGGATGGCCCTGAACTGTTGCCTGATCAAGTCCACTCTTTGGGGAGGTAAAGCTGCAATCTCTGTGACTGTGTTGAGATGAGTCACTATGAATTCTAAGCTTTGCACAGGAATTAATTTCGACTTTGCCATTTTGACTATAATGCCTAGACTTTCAAAAGTCTGTAAAAGATGCTCATGATGGAGACAAGTCGATGCCTCCTGGGAGCCATGAGGAGCCAATCGTCCAGGTATGGAAAGACCTGAAATCCCTGTAGTTTCAGGTGAGCCGCTACTACTGCCAAGCATTTGGTAAACACCCTGAGGGCTGTGGTGAGTCCAAAGGGAAGGGCTTTGAAGTGAAAATGACTGAGCCGGAAGCATAAATGTCTCATGGAGTGTTTGTCTATTCTGATATGATAGTAAGCATCCTGGAGATCTAGGGAACACATCCAATCGCCCTTCTGCAACAGCAGCAGGATGGACTGAACAGTGACCATCCAGAACTTCGACTTCTTGATGAAGAAATTCAAGTTGCTGAGGTCCAGAATTGGACTCGGGTCCCCAGTTTTTTTTTGGCACCAAAAAGAAGACAGAATAAGATCCGGATCCTCTGTCCTGATGGGACCTCCTGGATAGCTCTTTTTTCTACAAGTGCTAAAACTTCTCTCTGGGCCACTTCCCTCTGACTGAGTGGCATGCTGGGGAGCTCTTTTGTGATTTGTAGGAAGTTGGGAAATGTGAATGTAATAACCCCTGGATGTGATCTTGAGCACCCACTGATCGTTTGTTATGTATTTCCAGGTGTTTGGGTTCAACAAAAAACTACCCCTGACTTCCTCCAGGGCAGGACAGTCAAGCAATGCCTTAGGGGCGTTGAAAGGGCTTCTTGGAGAAGGGTTCCCTGGAGCCCTGATTCTGAGGACCCCTCTGCCTCCAGGGCCGCATTTGCCATTTAACCCTATTCTCCTGCCTCTGGAAGAGGAATCTTCTAGAGCACCTTGGAAGGAACCCAACGACTTGTGGAACCAAAATTTCTTACCTCTCCATTGGTGTTTGGAGAAGGACCTTTCGGGGGTCGAAAACCTGATCCCAACCACCGACAGAGTCTTACCTTCCTGCTCACTGTGGGTCAGAATTTCTTTAACTGATAGTGCAAAAAGGCAAGGAGCCATCAAAGGGGGGATTTGTAAAAGATGCCTTGAAGGGTTCCACGAACCAGCATAACCACATCCACACATGATGCTTTAAGGCAATGCCTGCACTGGCCACTCGAGGGGTACCCTCCTCAGCACTGGAGATCAGCCTCATCGAGGAATAAGCAGACGATACAGTGATGAGTTTGGGAGATAAAGTACAGTTTTGTACCTACCATAAATGTAGATGTTCGAAGATCCCATTGCTGCAGTCCTTACATATGGGTAGTCCGCTGTCCTCGGTCGGCCCGAATACCAAAGTATTAGGCTGACGTCGGTCATGGGTGCCTAGATCTGACATCAGAGCGTCAGGGTATAAAAGCGCATGACCGACGTCATATCCTCAGTCTTTTCTTGCCCCAGATGTCAGAAGGCCCTAAAAAGAAAGGCCACAGCCAAAAAAAAGAAGTTATGTCCTTACCATAACGTTCCATGTGGAGTGTTCATCTCGCCTTGGTTATTACACATGGGTTCGGAGCCGATCCTCGGCTCCGTGCCGGCCGACTGCAAGCTCTGCATCGAGAAGAAGCTCGAGGACATGTAATACCCACAATCCCCCTCTGCCATTACCTCAGATCTAGTTTGCAAGCAAACCAGACAACAATCACACATACATGCCAAACTATATACATAATTACATCTATACAAACATACCAAGGGTATGATAGCAACACCAACACTGCAACAGCAGAAGGAGAATACTCCAGACCAGGCACCAAATCGAGCGTTCTTCCTAAGGGTGGGAAGGGTGGGAGTGTAATAACCAAGGCGAGATGAACACTCCACATGGAGCGTTATGGTAAGGACATAACTTCTTTATGTGAGAGTGTTCAATCTCGCTTTGTTCTTACACATGGGTAGCGTCCTAGCTCCATGATCCTGAGGAACTCAAGGGAGAACGTTCTTGAGCACAGTGGAACCAAAGGTTGCCCTATCCCTAGAAACCCTGTCCACTTTGTAATGAGAGATAAATGTATGTGGTTTAGCCCAAGTAGCAGCCGCACAAATGATGTCTAAAGGTAAACGAGCTGCATGAGCCAAAGATGTAGAAATTGATCTGGTAGAATGTCCTCTGGGTTTTGCTGATAATGTTTGATCAGAATTTTCATAAACATAAATGATACAATCAGTTAGCCACTTAGAAAGAGTTCGTTAAGTAACTGCAAGACCCTTTCTGCTGTCAGCAAAAGCTATAAATAGCTGATCAGATTTCCTGTGATCTTTTGTTCTATCTAAATAAAATCTGAGTTGTCTATGGACGTCCAGTTTGTGCAACATATACTCTAATTTATTAGAGTGGTCTTTAAAGAAGGTGGGTAATTCAATGGACTGATTAATATTACTAGTAGAACAAACTTTGGGAAGAAAGGATGGATTAGTGCGTAGGGATACTCTGTCAGAATGAAAAATTAAATAGGGATGTTTGACCGAAAGGGCCTGCAGCTCAGACACCCGTCTAGCCGATGTAATAGCCACTAGAAATAATGTTTTCCATGACAAAAATTTCAAAGTGCAACTTGAAGCTGGTTCAAAGGGTGGTAGCATCAATTTAGAGAGCAACAAATTTAAATTCCACGGTGATGTCGGGCTTCTGACTGGTGGTCTGATATGAAAGGAACCTTTTAAAAGGCTTTACAGAGTCTGTGAGCCATAATAGGTGCACCACTTTCTTCTATATGATAGCTAGAAATGGCAGCCAACTGTACTCTTAAGGTAGCAGAAGCTCCTTCCTGAAATAATTCGGTTAGAAATTCTAAGACCTTATTCAACGGAGCTGTAACAGGGTCCAACTGATGTGACTCCGCCCAGAAGACAAAACGTTTCCATTTACTAGTATAAGTCTTTGTAGTGGAAACTTTATGAGAAGCTACCAAAATATCTTGAACCGCCGATGTAAGGGGAATTGACCTGGCTAAAGGAAGCGGAGCAGCCAAGCTGCTAGATGGAGAGATTCCAGGGATGGGTGAGGAACTCCTGACAGTGAGTCAGTAGATCTGGCTCTGGGTCCAGCATCCAAGGTCCCGAATGCGGTGATGCAAGAAAGGGAACCAAATTTGACGAGGCCAGAGCGGAGCAATGAGAATTATAGTCCTCTGAAGGTTGTTTGCTTTCTGCAGAAACTTTGCAATCAGGGAAATGGAGGAAAAGCATATAGGAGACCGGGGCCAATCGTGCACCAGCGTCCCTTGGGACTTCCCTGGAGGGTAATAGGGCAAAGTAGCTCCTGCATTTGGCGTTCATTGGAGACGCAAACAGATCGCAGGTAGGCTGGCCTCATTTGCGAAAAATCTTTTCCGCAACTGACTGTTTGAGGACCACTCGTGAGGCAATAGTATTGCCCTGCTCAGCCTGTCGGCTATGACGTTGGATGACCCCGGGATGTGCGTTGCGATCAGAAAGCGACCGGTGGACTCTGCCCATTGCCAAATTCTCATGGCCTCTCTGCATAGTTGGTAGGACCTGGTTCCCCTTGCTTGTTTATGTACCAGACTACGGACATGTTGTCTGTCTGAACTGCAATGGTCCCTGGAGGAAGAAGGGGAGCAAAGTGTTGCAACGCCAAAAACACTGCCCTCAACTCCAGAACATTGATGTGCAGATTGTACTCCAGATTAGTCCATTCGCCTTGGACTGTCTGTCCCTGAAAGATGCCCCCCCACCCTATCAGGGAAGCGTCCGTGGTTATCGTTGCTGACGGTGTGGGTAGCACAAATGGTCTTCCGCCGGATAGGTTGCAAGTCTGTAACCACCACCTTAGGTGTGATTTGCATGTTTTCGTTATCAATATTTCGTGAGTCAGTGGAAGTTGTTGGAATGACCATTGTGCAAATAGAAGCCATTGTAGCACTCTCATGTGCAGTCTTCCCAATGGTATTGCTATGAGAGAAGCTGCCATGAGACCCAGAACTTTCAAAACAATTTTGCTGGGGATTTCCTGGACGAGCAGAAGGGAAATGTTGAATTGAAGTGCTACTATTCTTTCTGTCGGAAGTTTTAGAACTAACTGGCGAGTATCTAATTCCGCTCCTATGAATAAGATATGCTGTGATGGCTGTAGCAAAGATTTCTCGAAATTTACTGAAATGCCAAGGTGTGTGCAAAGTTGTAGGAGTAATCCCTGGCATGTATCAGTTGGCCTGGTGGTGGCAGACAGGAGCCAGTCGTCCAGATACGGAAACACCTGGAATCCTAGGCGCCTCAGATGAGGCGCTACCACTGCCATGCATTTGGTGAAGACCCAGGGGCTGTGGTCAGTCCAACGCACAGTACTCTTAACTGGCAGTGACTGGCTCCCATCCGGAAGTGATCTCTGGACGCCCTGGCCATTTTGATGTGGTAGTATCGTCCTTCAGATCTATTGAGCACATCCAGTCGTCCTTCCGTAAGAATGGAAGGATCGATTGAAGCGTGACCATTGAACTTTTCCTTCTTGACAAAGGTGTTGAGATGACTTAGGTCCAGAATTGCCCTCCAGTCCCCTGTTTTCTTTGCGACTAGAAGGAACCTTGAGTAAGTTCCGAATCCTATTTGGTCCGCTGGGACTGGTTGGATGACTCTTTTCTTAGCAGCTTTGAAATTTCTGTAGCTGCTGGGTCTCGCAGATGGGGTGGTACATCTGGGAGTTTTCTCTTTGGAATGGGGGTGGATAGAAACGGGATTTTGTAACCTCTGGTAACAATGCTTTTTACCCAAATGTCTGAAGAAAGGTTTTGCCAGGCCTGAGGGTATAAAGCTAAGCGACCCCCGACTGCCTCCAGAGCAGGACAGTCGGGCCTCCTCTCAGGAGTGCTGAAAAGGTTTGCCAGGAGGTTATCCCTGTCACCTTGGTTTTAGGACCCCTCTGCCGCCAGGCGGCGTCTTCCACCTCTGCCCCCCTCTGCCTCTAGAGGGGCATCACCCTGTGTGTTTGGAAAAGACCCTTGGGTTTTCGAAACCACATTTTCCCTACGTTGCCCTTTGGGGTACGGTCTGGAAGGGTGGAAAACGGACTCCGACAGCAGACAGAGTCTTTCCCTCCTGTTCACACGGGTAAGGGTCTCCTTTACTTTAGGGCCAAAAGTGTGGCTCCATCAAATGGGGCGTTAGTAAAGGAAGACTTGAAGGCTTCCAAGCGAACATAAGCGCATCCAGGATTGCCTACGAAGAGCAATCGCTGAAGCCGCTGCCCTACTCGATCCTTCGGCTGCATAGGATATCAGCCTCATGGATGAGTTCACAATGGACGTAAGGGTGTTGAGATGCGCTGTAACTTTCTCTGAGACAGCGGCATCTGTAGCACCCTGGAGGGTATCTCCCAACTCTTTGACTAGATCCCTCTGTAAACGTGTAAAATGGGTTAAATAGTTCAGGGAACGCATAGAGAAAGCCGCTGAACTGAAAATGCGCTTCCTGTATCTGTCCATGGTCCTAGAATCTTTGTTAGGCGGATGGACAGATGAGGAAGACTCCGACATCTCCTTTTTCGTGGCCGCTGCCACCACCATGGCGTCTACCGGAACTCCTTTGGTAAGGTAAGCTTTGTCCTGTGGTGCCGTGATGTACTTATTTGGCTTCCTAGGGACAGGTTCCACCGTGTCAGGCGTCTCCCACGCCCTTCGAGCAATTAATTCCATTAACTCAAAGGGCGGAGTGACCCAGGAGGAGGAAGGACGGGCACCAAATGCCTTCAGCAAAACTGACTCATCCTCAGAAGGGGGGAGGGCTTGCCAGTCACCTCTCTGTTTAAGGATCTCCAAGATGTCAGCAAAAGAGACATCCTCTGAAGGTGACTTAGGGGACCCTTCTGACTCATCTAAGTCAGTATCAGATGTCAAGGATTCTTGTGGAGAATCCAAGTGTCTCCTCTTACACAGTCTTTTCCTAGGAACTTCTTCGTGGGGAGCATCCGAAGAAGCCTCCGAGGAAGAGGGGCACCCTCCAGGGGTGGCTGAGACACTGGTGCCCGGCCGACGTGGCCGTGGGTGGAGAGGAGGATAACGGTCCTTTGCGGGGAGGAGAAGCTGTACCTGCTGATGTGGTTGTCTGAGTAGACAACACCTTCCTCATGAGGTCGAATGCCCCGGGTCCCGAGTCGAGGTATCTCCGGTTCTGAAGAAATGGGAAGAATCCCGAAACAGGAGCCGAAGGCACCGACCCGAGGACGGAACCGAATCGATCCGTGCGAGGCCCGAGAGGAGAGTCGGAACGAAACATCGGTCCGACTCGGTCCCGAACCAAGGACAGATCTTGGGCCCGAGACTCCGGTACGGATCGGATGGAGTCGAGGTAAACGGTGCCGACCGAGAAAAAGACGGTTCTGGCACCGAGGGCTCCACAATCATCAGGTCAGCTTCTTCCGGCTCCGAAGACTGAACAGGTCTCGGAGGAGGAACAGATGGAGATAGTGGCAGGCCTTCAAGTCTCGACATCAACTGAGAGGAGACCGAAATAAGCTTGGACAGGGCCGTATGCTCCATAAGTTTCTGCACCACACGGTCCACGTCGGTGTCGGAAAGGGCTCTAGAAGAACGAGTCGAAGGGATCGAAGACGGAGCCGACCTCCTAGAATTTAAAGAAACTTTCTGAAATTTAGTACAGAATAGATAAAAAATCTTATCTGAATTGCCCCGAGCTAGTCTCCAGCGATGCGTACTGCAGCAGCGGCAAACTAGATCTGAGGTAATGGCAGAGGGGGATTGTGGGTATTACATGTCCTCGAGCTTCTTCTCGATGCAGAGCTTGCAGTCGGCCGGCACGGAGCCGAGGATCGGCTCCGAACCCATGTGTAAGAACAAAGGCGAGATTGAACACTCTCACATTAGAATACTTCCCAAAAGGCATGTACAAATGACAGCTACCACCCAAACCATACAATTATTCCAAACTACAGAGGGGAAGGAGGGAGGGTAAATTGGACTGCAGCAATGTGGATCTTCGAACATCTACATTTATGGTAGGTACAAAACTGTACTATGTTCTTCATCTCACATTGCTGCAGTCCTTACATATGGGTAGAATCCCAAAGCAGAGGTAAAGGGAGGCTGGCAAAATTATAAAGCATTGGGAGCTGCCAAAATGCCCTGTAAGACTGCAGTGGCAAATCCAGCTCTAGATTTGGAATAAAGAGGAAGGTGGTAGTGTTTAGAAAAAGTATGCACTGAACTCCAAGTAGCTGCTTCCAAAATATCTTTAGTAGCTACTCCCCTTAAAAAAGCTGTAGAAGTGGCAGTAGCCCTAGTGGAGTGAGGTCTGATTCCAGCCGGAACCTCCTTACCATGATGAGAATAACAAAAAGCGATACAAAATCCAATCCACTTAGAAATAGTTTGTTTTGAAACAGGTTTCCCCTGAAAACCTAAAGCAAAAGAAACAAACAACTGCTGAGACTGTCTGAACCCTTTAGTCCTGCTCAAATAATAACGCAACTGCCTGTGAATATCCAAAGTGTGCAAAATTTTCTCCCCTTTATTTTGGGGATCTGCATAAAAAGTAGGCAAATGAATTGATTGGTTCAAGGCCACCTTTGAAACCACTTTAGGCATAAAAGTAGGATTAGTACGCAGAGATACCCTATCCTTATGAAAAATTAGGAAAGGTTCAACTGCCATAAGAGCCTGTAATTCAGAAACCCTTCTAGCAGACGTAATGGCCAACAAAAAAGCAGTCTTCCAAGACAAAAACTTTAACTCAGCAGTAGCTGCAGGCTCAAAAGGAGGTAAAGTAAGTTTTTCCAACACAAAATTGAGATCCCAGGCAGGAGTAGGAGCTCTACGTGGGGGTCTTATGTTCTTTGCCCCTCTAAGAAATTGCTTAAACAAAGGATGAGAGAATAATGGAGGGTCACAGTCATAGTGAGCAGAAATGGCTGCAGCATGAACCTTTATAGAGGAGAAAGACAAACCCTTGTCTAATAATTCTGTAAGATATTGAAGAGAAACACTTAAATCAGGCCTGGAAACATCAAAGCTCTTTGTTTTGCTCCAAATTAAAAATCTCCTCCATTTACCAGCATAAACTTTCCTTGTACTAGGCCTTCTGGCCTCCAAAATAACATTCAAAACTTGTTGTGGAAGCTGCGACCCTCCAGGTTCTAGAACAGAATACGCCAGGCTGTTAGATGCAGGGACTGAATCCTGACATTGAGGAAATGATTGCCCTCCTGAGACAAAAGGTGCGGAATCGAAGGCAAAGGCCATGGAGGCTCCCGTACTAAACTCCTCAGCAGAAGGTACCAGTGCTGTCGAGGCCAATCTGGAGCTATTAGAATCATGGAGGGCTTGTCTTGTCTGACCTTCAAGAGTACCTTGGGGAGAAGAGGCAGAGGCGGAAAGGCATAGACGTGAAGATTGCTCCAACTGAATGATAGAGCATCCACTTTCCAAGCTGTGGGATGAAACATTTTTGTGCAAAACTTTGGCAACTGGAAATTTAGTGGAGAAGCGAACAGATCTATGTCTGGAGTTCCCCATATCACTGTCAATTTTTGAAATACATGAGGATCCAATTTCCACTCGTGGGGATCCACTATCTGTCTGCTCAAAACATCTGCTAAGGAGTTCTGTGCTCCTGGTAGAAACCTTGCCTGAAGATTGAGGTGTAAACTGAGAGCAGTCTCCCACAAAATCATTGCTTGCCTGCAAAGTGGGTACGAATGGGTTCCCCCTTGCTTGTTGATGTACCACATGACAGTTGTGTTGTCTGTTAGAATCAACACTTGCCCTGGGTGAAGTAAATCCTTGAAAGCCATCAATGCAAATTGGACTGCTAACATCTCCTTCAAGTTGATATGTAAATGTTGAAGTCTGGCAGGCCACGTGTCTTGCTCCCATCTTCCATTGAGGTGTGCTCCCCAAGCCTTGTCCGAGGCATCTGTCGTTAAAATCTGACTCGCCTCTGGTCGGGTCACAGAGAGTCCCTTGTTTAGGTGACATTCCTGAGCCCACCACAAAAATTCCTTTTGAATGCAAGGTATTATTTGAATGACAGTGTCCAGATCTTGGCAGTGTTGTGTCCATACATTTTTGAGATACCATTGTAGCTTCCTCATATGCAGTTTGGCATTGGGAAGCACCAGAATACAAGATGCCATGAACCCCAAGGCTTGAAGGACTGTCCTTGCAGTCAGCCTGGACCGTAGAGACAATTGATGGAAGTAAAGTGTAAGGTTCTTTTGCTTGTCCGGGGTCAAAAAGGCCATCTGGGAAGCTGTATTCAGTCTCACACCCAGAAAGCACATTTCCTGAGAGGGTACTAGACTGGACTTTGTTTCGTTCACAGAATACCCTAGGCACCTTAACACTGCCATCACATACTGTAGATGATGAAGAAGTTTGTACTTGTCTTGAGCCAGAATCAGGCAATCGTCCAAATAAGGATAAATTTGTATTCCTCTTAACCGTAAGAAGGCTATCACCGGAGCCAGAACCTTTGTGAACACCCTGGGCGCAGTAGATAAGCCAAAGGGCAATGCAGAGAACTGATAATGTAAAGTCCCAGCCCGAAAACGCAGGTATCTCCTGCAACTGCGCCTGATAGGAACATGAAGATAAGCCTCTTTGAGATCCAGAGTTACCATCCAGTGATCTTTGCCCAACAGAGGTAGAAGTTGTTGCAACATCAACATTTTGAATTTTGGAATGTCCAGCTATGTGTTGAGGATAGATAAATCCAAAATTAGCCTCCAAGTGTTTCCTTTCTTTGGTACTAGAAACAGGCGAGAATAAAATCCTAGGCCCACTTCTGACAGAGGGACCTGCTGTATAGCCCCCATTTGAAGAAGTAAAGAAATCTGCTTGTGAGCCTCTACCCTTTGCTGAGGAGGAACGTCTGGCATGCCTTTGAAAGGAGGCACTGTATGGAAATAAAACTTGTAGCCTCGGTCTATAATGTCCAACACCCATTTGTCCTGGGTGATTAAAAGCCAGTTTTGCTTGAAGAGTGCCAACTTTCCTCCCAAAGGAGCTGCCAGACAGGAAGGATCTGGCAGCTGAAGATGCAGGTCATTGGGCCTGTTTACGAAAGGACTGGCCCTGCCCTCACCTGTAGATTGTGCAGGTGAACTCCATGTTCTAGGCCTGAAAGAACTCTGAGCTCTGCCCCTACCACGTCTAGATCTACCCCTAGACTGTAAATCAGAAGAAGGATAAGCCCATCCCTTAGTAGGCCAATTCCTGCTAAACTTAGGAGGCTGCACCTGCAAAAAATCTTTAACAGTCTGCATAGACTTAGCCTTGTCTTCCATTTTCTTCAAGACAGACTCCACAGGAGAACCAAACAAAACTTCAGACTGTAAAGGAGCATCCAAAATTCTAGTTTTAACATGCTCTGACAAATTCTGATCCTTAAGCCAGGCGTGCCTGCGAATAACTGAACCAGTGGCAGCCACCCTGGAAGAAGCCTGTAAAGCATCGAAACCACACTGCAAAGAATGCTTACCCACCTGTTCAGAAGCATGTACCAAATCCTGTAATTCTTTACATTCTATGCCCTCTGCCAAAGCATCTACTTTAGATTTTAGTTGAGAAAGGAGAAAATTCTGATACTTCAACATATGAAACTGGCAATTCAAAGCCCTCATTGCTAAAGTGGAAGAGGTATACACTTTCTTACCCCATCTATCCAAAGCTCTAGCATCTTTATCTATAGGAACTGGATTCTTTACAACAGAAGCCCTGACACCCTTAGGTCCCTGGCTAATAGTTTCTGGGTCAGCCCTTGGACTCTTATACAGATATTTATGAGCCTCAGGTACTCTGTAATACCTATCTGGCTTAACTGGCGCAGGAGGCAGAGAGTCTGGATTAAGGGAAGCCTCGGAGAAAGCGTCTTGAACAACATCCAAAACAGGAGGTATAGCCAAGGGTCTATGTTGTGGTAAAAACAAAAATTCCCTAAGCCTCTTTCGGGAATCTGAGAAATCCTGACCTTCCCATTTAAAATGTTCCCTCACAGAATGCAGGGTTTCTGAAAAAGAAAAATCCTCTGGAGGAGAAGCAGAAGGAGTGGAATCCTCTGCATCTGAATCAGAATAAGGAGGAAAATCCTGAATGTCTTCAGCCGAAGACTCTGAGTAATCTGAAGCCTGCTCCAAACTTTCCACCTCTGGCTCCACCCTAGGTCTCTTATCAGGAGGGGGCATAGAACCTCTGATTAAAGAAATTAAATCTTCTGCCATTTTAAGCATGTGTTTTTTAGGCACAGAACCTGCAGAACTAGGACTGACACCCGTGGAAGGCAAACCAGGCCTGCTCTTGGAAGGAGCCCTAGAGACAGAAGGAGAAGGCCTAACCACCTTAGGCAAGGAAGGGAGAACAGCAACCTGAGAGGCCCCCTCAGCCTGGCCTGACTCCTGAGAGGCCACATCTTGCAAAATTAAAGCCTCCCCCTGAGACTCAACTGAAACCTCGGCTGGATCCCCAGATTCCACCGTAGTTTCTAAAGAACCGGCGTCCGGAACGGACGACTCATCCTGCCTGGACTTTAAAGATTTGTCCTTGCGCTTCTTCGCGGTAGCGGGCGTCGGAGGATCCGACGTCATATTATAATTACACCGCTTACCGAAGACAAGCCTAGCGCAATCTAACCTACGTTTAATGGTGCGCTTATTAAACCTAGCACAAAAGCGACACCCGACTACGTCGTGCTCAGGTCCCAAACAAGGAATACAAAGAGAGTGGTAATCCCTATGCGGTATCTGTTTCCCACAAGAAATACAATTATTCACTTTTTCTGACATCCGGAATTAACTGAGGCAAGAAAAAACAAAAATATTCCCCAACGGGGTACTTAGCCAACTTGGATTCGGTCTGAAACTCAGAATACGAAAATTTCAGAACGCCGAACGGCACTTGCAAACGCTGCTTCTGCATCGGACCATGCGGCAAAAAAGACTGAGGATATGACGTCGGTCATGCGCTTTTATACCCTGACGCTCTGATGTCAGATCTAGGCGCCCATGACCGACGTCAGCCTAATACTTTGGTATTCGGGCCGACCGAGGACAGCGGACTACCCATATGTAAGGACTGCAGCAATGTGAGATGAAGAACATCTTCCTGAGGTCCTCATCTGGCATCAACTCTGAAAGGGATGTGATTAGTTCAGCAACCAGATCTCTTTGGAGGCGGGTAAAATGTGCCAAAAAATTAAGAGCTCTCAGACTGAATGTGGGTGAAGTGTAAATATGCTTCCCATGTTTGTCGATCGCCCAAGACTCTCTGTTTGGAGGATGGATGTTGGAGCTCTGTTCAGCCAGCTCCTTTTTTCTGGTCGGAGCAACCATGATGGCATCAATTTGCACATCCTTGCTCCAGTATGCTCTGTCTGAGGGGGGACTCATACTTATCACCCTTCTTAGGGACCAGTCCTACACTGTCATGTTCCTTCCATGCCCTGCGGATGTAAATATCAATGAGCTCGTCTGCTGAGGGGGGAGCCCAGGAAGTAGATGGGCCTATCCCGAAAGCTCCGAAGATGGGGGCTGGGGAGACCATCCACCTTTCTGTTTTAACAGCTCCAGAATGTCCTAAAGGAGATGTTATCAGGTGGGGACCTGGGGGACCCAACCCCTTCATCAAAATTGGTGTCCTCCATGGGGCAGTCCAAGTGCCTCTTCCTGCACCACCTCCTCCATGGTACCTCCTCTGTGCGGGGCTCAGGGGAGGACTTGGAAGACAGGGGAACCCCCTGGATTTTGGATGCCACCTGAAGGCTATCTCTGGAACACTGACCCTGGACAGGATGGATGGGCTCAGTGCTCCTAATAGGGATGGGTTGGGACTTACCCGGTAGAGGGGGGAAGACACTGCTCCAGATCTGGAGAAGGTCCGCTCTACCACCCAAAAAGCCGAAGGTCTCTAGGAAACTCCCTCCCCATCCCCAGTCGCTGAAGCCACCAAAGAAGAGGGTTTGGAGATAGCCCTGGATCTGGCCCTCCAGAGATTACCATCCCCGAACTATTGAAGGACAAATCATGCAAAGGATGAGAATAATTTGAAAAAACGAGACTTGAATCCCTCCCTAGGGACCTGGCGCTAACTTCTCAGAGGTGAGACCCACTCTGATCTGATGGAAAGGAATACAGTTGGTCAGGGACCCTGATGGAGGGGGGAAAAGTTGAATCCCTGGATCCGCTGATGCTTCTCTTGGGTAAACTTGGTCCTGGATTTCTGAAACAGGAGGAATCTGAAGAGAAGGCAATCTAGGGACTGGGGATCTTGCCGAACCCGACCATGCTGGGGATGCCAAAAGACCCATCTCTATTTGGGCCTTCCTGTCCATATCGGAAGATAAGAGGCTCCTGCAGGATCTGGAGGAGGCCAAAGAATTGATGGATTTAGTTGGGGAAGCCAGCTTGGATCCCACCACCACACTATTCTGCCCCTGGTTCAAGGATCAGCTCCTATGCCTGGGAGCTGAATGCTTTGGATCCAAGGAAGATCCTGAAGGGGAGCCCTCAATAACCAAAACTAGCTCAGACACTGGCTAAACTGCCTACCTGGGATCTGAGGGAGCAGATGGATCCGAGGTAACAATAATAGGATCCGAGGGCCTCTGACGTGAAGAGACCTCAGCACTTAAAGAAGGATCCTGAGACACCAGATCAGAGACGGTCAAAGACTGTTTCAAATCTGGAGATCTGACTTGAATGCCTAGGACATTTTGCGAAGCCACAGGAGAAGCACCTGGAGAAACAGAAGGGGCTTTGCTCTTAGATTCCTTGAAGCCAACGGAAGAAGGGGTGCCCGAAACATAGCGACCCCTTTGAGCCATACCCTTGAGCAACAAGTTGTTCCGGCAATCCACCAGTACACAAGGGTTGAAAGCAGCACAAACCAATCAGCCTCAAGGTGGTCAGATCCCAGACAACAGACTCGCTTTTTGTTGTTGTTGTTGTGTCTTTCGGCTTTTCCCGGTTAGGGGTCGCCACTCCCGTCCGCTAATAATTGGCAGTAGATTTTTACGTGCTGAATTGCTGACCCTGACGCACAACCTTCAACGAAGGTACGCCCATTCACACATGTCTCCACACAGAAGATGCTCTAGCTGAGAATAGAACAGGACATCTTACTGTGAGGCGACAACGCTACCGCAGCACCACCGCCGCAGTTCAACAGACTCGCTTCTTGTGGGAGACCGAATTAGGCATCTTACGCCCACAAGAAGAGCATCAAAAACCTGCAGGTTTGTCTTTGTCAGACATAATTACACATGCGCACAGACACACACACACACGCATGCACACACACACAAGCACAAACAAAACAAAGGGCACAAGCACACAAACTGAAAAGAAGAGAGAGTTTAACAGGAACAAATGCAGATTAATATCCCCAAATAAACCCACAAGACTGGACCAAAGGGAGAAGTGAAAAAAGGCGCCAAGTGCAAGGAAGGGAGTGGAAAACTACACAAACGCTAATGCCAGCGGCAGCTAAATGAGGGAGGGGAGGAAAACTAAGAAAGTAGAAACTACTATATAAAAGAGAAAACTACTTAGTTGAAGATTTTTGAGAGAGAATTTCCATGAAAATCACTCAGAGCCAGGAATCACATCCATTGTGTAAATGTGGCAAACGAGATCGGAGGAGTAGAGTGTAAAAATGATTTATGGGAGAGGGAGGAGCTTGAGATCAGTGGGTTATGAACTCCCATGACTATCCCTCCCATGTGTCCTTCATCGTGTGTATTGTCACAGAGTGGATGAGAGTTGTTGACCACAACTGTTAGCTGAGATATATAAGTATCCTGTTTTTTTTTCCGATTTATACAGATTTTTGTTTCTAACAATTAATATATAGCACTTTTATTAACTGCTTTTTAGTCTTTGAGTGTATTTTATTGCTATTAACTAATCTGCACAAGTAACTGATTTGTTTGCAGTTAAAAGCATTCTGCATCTTTACAAATCTTTATCTGTTTAAAAACTTTAATTTGTGGCTTTCTCTAGTGCTTACTGTCTTGTAGGCTATTGTTTGTTGCTTTCTCTAGTGCTTACTGTCTGTAGGCTACTGTTTTTAGCTGAAGCCTTTCTTTAACTTGGCTAGATTGTGTTAATTGTCTGCTGGCTAGTGGGGGCTGGTTCTTTTGTGTTTTTGTAAAAAAAAAAAAAAAAAAAAGTTGTTCTTCTGGTATTTAAGCCCCAACTTTGATAGGGTTTCTGTCTATACACACTGAGCAGAGTGGATGAGAGTTGTTGACCACAACTGTTAGCTGAGATATATCGGTATCCTGTTTTTTTTTTGATTATTTATACAGATTTTTGTTTCTAACAATATATAGCACTTTTATTGCCTGCTTTTTAGTCTTTGAGTGTATTTTATTGCTATTAACTAATCTGCACAAGTAACTGATTTGTTTGCAGTTAAAAGCATTCTGTATCTTTACAAATCTTTATCTGTTTAAAAACTTTCATTTGTGGCTTTCTCTAGTGCTTACTGTCTGTAGGTTATTGTTTTTGTCCTCAGCCCCCCCTCCCAGTTGGTGTCTTGCTGTTATACTTGGTGGCTTTGCAGTTGCCCGCCCGTACTGTAAATCTGATCTGTGACACTCCTCCTAGTCTAGTGTCATTAGCTCATTCTACCTAATACAGAGAGAACATTGGATAAGGCCTTCTGTTTCTCCTTTTTCCCTTTCAAAAAAACTTTTTTTTTTGCCTGAATCTGCTTGTGTTCTGACTGTGCTTCTCAAACATTTTGGAAATATAGAGTATATTTCAGAGCATTTATTATAACTGTAATTGCCTTAATATTGCTACAACTCAAGTGCTCTAGGTTGCACTGCATTTGAAGTAAAACACAATAAACGACCTCAAAGAACACTTCACCAGCAAGGAAAGAGCAAAAACCATTTATTCCAAGTACGACTAAGCACTTTCACCAGTTATCTGGCTTCTTCAGAGTCGTCGTTAAAAATTCAAACTCCACTTAAAACACATAGGATACACTCCCACTGGATAAACCACCAGCCACCCCTCAATTAAATAATCAAATCCCTTGTACAAAAAACAAAAACTTGTTGACCATTGAATATATACACCATCAAAATAAACTATCAAAAATAACTAAAATTAATCTAACATTCATATTATTAAATTACATTACACTTCTCAATGAAAACATTCAAAAATTGTATAAAAAATAATAATATACGTGTGTCACATAATACATATAACACCATTCAGAATGTCATATTCCTAAATTTGCTGAGAACACAATTTAAGCAATGGTTTAAGTGAAATACTATCGTTCAATCCAGGGTATTTACATGCATCTAATCTAATTTGCCATTCTGTCTCCAATGCCCCTACCTTGTTGCCTATGTCACCCCCCTGTTCATAATCTATAACCCGTCCTATGATGAAAAAAACAAACTTTTTGAAGTTTTTACACTTAGTGCTATGCAAATACAGTGCATTATGTATGTCACCCTTATTGATAGATCTTATATGCTCAGCCATCCTGTCACGAAGTCTCCTTATGGTCTTCCCAACATAATATGCCTCACAACAGGTGCATTTAGCAACATAAACCAAATTTTTGGTGTTACAGTTACATTGTCCAGGACAGGGTAGAGTATATTTATACCCACCCACACAAACAACTACCCTCATTTATAAACCTGCACCATCTGCACATACCACATTTCTTCATAGCAGACTTTAAAAACTTCTTCCCCTTCCTTTCAAAAAAACCCTTCAAATTCTCACCCCTACCATACACTATAACGGGTTCCTTACCTATAATTTCCTTCACTTCTTCACTAAAGGAACATTTCCAAGTATCCCTGACAATACTCATCAATTCAGGTGTCATATTGCTATATCTCAAAACCAATCTGGCCTTATCGTTTCTATCCACATTCATTGAATTGTTTCCTTCCATTGATGTCATCCCTACCCGCAAAATAGGGGCATATTTATCAACCCTTTTCTTATAAATCTCTCTTTTTATACTTAAATGTAGTTTCAAAGGGTATCCACGATCCAAGAACATACCAATAAGTTTGAACATCTCCAACTTGAATGTAACATCATCACTTACCAACCTTGATGTCCTTGCTATTTGCCCCTTAATCACCCCCTTGCGTTGATGCAAGGGGTGACAACTACTAAAGTGTAACAGGGAGTTGGAATAATTTTCCTTCCTATATATACTACTTTCAAAACCCCCCATTTTCTTAGTGATAATTAAATCCAAAAAATGGATCTCATCAACATTCCAAGAGAATGTAAATTTCAAAAAATCAGTTGTTTTACCCAGATATTCAACAAATTTAACTGCAGATTGCTCATCTCCCTTCCATAAAATAAGAAATTCGTCCAAAAATCTATTATATGTTACAATCTTATCAAAATATTCTTCGGATAAAAAAATGTGTTCCCTTTCCCAAGTGAGGAGAACAGCGTTGGCAAAAACCGGGGCACATTTTGCCCTCATTGCTACCCCAGACACTTGTTGATATAGTGCACCTTCAAAACCAATGAAATTGTTTTTCAACACTAATTCCATAAGCTCAAGCAAAAAATTGGCCTTCAACCCATCAATCTTACCACTTCGAATTAATGCCTCATAATACATATCTAAACCCTCCTGATGTGGAATTACAGAAAATAAATTCACAACATCTATAGTTAAAAATCCAAATTCACAACCTCCAATCTCACATTGCTTGAGCCTATCAAGACAGTGCCAGGAGTCTCTAATAATGTGCTCCACCCCACTAATAACGGGCTTCACATTAATATCAATATATGCTGACAGGGGTTCAGTCTTAGAACCCCTGGCTGAAACAACTGGCCTAAATTGTAACCTGTCTGTCCCTTTGTGAACCTTCGGGATACCGAACACAGTGGGCATTTTTGGATAATTCACTGTTAGAAAATCAAATTCAGCCTCATTGACATTACCCTGAAATAGAGCATCATATAAAAATAAATCAATTTTAGTATATGCCCTATTAACTTAATTTCTCGAAACATGTACATAGGTTTCATCATTATTCAAAATGGTACTGATTTCAGATATATAGTCTATTTTAGACATGATCACCATACCTCCCCTTTGTCTGGTTTCATAATCTATATTCTCCAGCTTTCATAAGGGAATTCATTAGCTCCCTCTCCTGCTGTGAAAGATTGTCATCAACCAGGCAAAAACTAATTAAACTCCTCCTAAATTGCTGTTCAACTGTTTTTTCAAACAGAACATCCACATTAACAGGGGGGATAAACACACTTTTCCTTTTTAATTCATTCTTACTTGCACTTAAGCCTCTATCTCCAATGTTATTAACTTTCTCATTAAGTACAAAAAACATTTTTAAATGAAGTTGTCGAATAAAAAGCTTGAAGTCAATAAGCACTTGAGCTATATCTAATTTAAACATAGGTACAAAATTCACACCTTTACAAAATAGCTCAAAATAAGTGTCACTGATCACCAATTCCGTGTAGTTATATATATAGTAACCTTTCTTCCTCACAATTTGATGATTAGCCCCTTCAATAACTTCTAATGTTTCCTTTGCACTAGCAAATCTATCTAAAATGCAGTTCTCAGCATATTCTATTTCATCATTAAAAACAAATGACGTGTTGTTGGAATCCAAACATTCATAATGACTAGAAACATCATTATTCCACACACATAATACATCATTATTATGACTGCTATTACCAAAAAAATCACTTAACGTACTACAAAGCTCATCACTATTTACAATTGCATTAACATTTTCATTTTCATTTCCATTAATATTAAAGTCTAATGTTTCCCTCGGTTGTTCCTCCCCTGTGGGTTGTAAAACCTCTGTGGGCCCCCCATTGTTCTGTCCCTGTTCCGTATCCTTTCGGATCTCCGTGGTACATTGTCCATGTCTAAAAAATCTTCTTCAACTATCGGAGGCTCAACAGAACACTCAAAATCTCCAAAATTTTGCATACTATTCCCGTTCTCCTTGTTCATATTGTAATGTTTAACACCTGGGGGGTATGCACTTTTGTTTGTGTAATCAAAAGTGTCTCTCTCAAGTTTCTTTTGTTTCAATGCAATGTTTTTAGCCACAAAAGAATCAATGTTTTTAAATGCTCTCTCCATATTACTTTGGTATTGTTCATATAATAAATCAGAGGTAATACTCACATGTAGTCGACCAATTTGTTCCTTCAGGTCCACCAGTTTTACCTCATTGTTCTTTAGAATGATATCAAGCATATCCAATCCCGCTTTGTTGTCTAACTCTACGAACTCATTAAACGCCACGGAGCCCTCATCAATTCCCATTGGCCTTTTCCAAATACGAAGGCCCTTGGGCACTTGATTCAATTCCCTCGATTTTTTAAGAAACAATGTATCCAGTTGAATAGCACGATATCTGATGCATAGTTTCTCATACTGAGAAACCTGCTCTTTTAAACTTGAAGATGTGTAAACCCCAGCGTCACTTCTCTTTTCGCCAAAAAGTGGTGCCTGAAACCAGGAAGTGAGGTCAAAGCGTCTCTCCGAATGTCTCCCATTCGACACCTCACCTGCCACTATATTGTGCGTACTGCCAAGGTTCCGAAGTTGCGAACCCACAACGCCAGCAAAAGTACTGCCCCCTGAACGCTGTCCCAATGGAATCGAGTCCGGGGGAGAGTGCAAAGTTAGCAAACGCACCTCTGAATCGGTCGGACTGACCGGCGACACAGTAGGCAACCGAGTGTTATCTGCTTGTTTCTCAGCACAAAGTTTAATTAGTTTGTCTACAACGGTGGCCAGTTCTCTCAAAATCACCTCCATCAACAAGGCTCTCACTCTACCAAACGGCAAAGTTGTTCCAGCGGTACCACAAGCAAAAAAAAGTCCAATTCCACCCACAAGGGCAAGTAGACTTAAAACACAATAAACGACCTCAAAGAACACTTCACCAGCAAGGAAAGAGCAAAAAACATTTATTCCAAGTACGACTAAGCGCTTTCACCAGTTATCTGGCTTCTTCAGAGTCGTTGTTAAAAATTCAAACTCCACTTAAAACACACTGGATACACTCCCATTGGATAAACCACCAGCCACCCTTCAATTAAATAATCAAATCCCTTGTACAAAAAACAAAAACTTGTTGACCACTGACTATATACACCATCAAAATAAACTATCAAAAATAACTAAAATTAATCTAACATTCATATTATTAAATTACATTACACTTCTCAATAAAAACATTCAAAAATTGTATAAAAAATAATAATATACGTTTGTCACATAATATATATAACACCATTCAGAATGTCATATTCCTAAATTTGCTGAGAACGCAATTTAAGCAATGGTTTAAGTGAAATACTATTGTTCAATCCAGGGTATTTACATGCATCTAATCTAATTTGCCATTCTGTCTCCAATGCCCCTACCTTGTTGCCTATGTCACCCCCCTGTTCATAATCTATAACCCGTCCTATGATGAAAAAAACAAACTTTTTGAAGTTTTTACACTTAGTGCTATGCAAATACAGTGCATTATGTATGTCACCCTTATTGATAGATCTTATATGCTCGGCCATCCTGTCAAGAAGTCTCCTTATGGTCTTCCCTTTTATACAATTTTTGAATGTTTTTATTGAGAAGTGTAATGTAATTTAATAATATGAATGTTAGATTAATTTTAGTTATTTTTGATAGTTTATTTTGATGGTGTATATATTCAATGGTCAACAAGTTTTTGTTTTTTGTACAAGGGATTTGATTATTTAATTGAGGGGTGGCTGGTGGTTTATCCAATGGGAGTGTATCCTATGTGTTTTAAGTGGAGTTTGAATTTTTAACGACAACTCTGAAGAAGCCAGATAACTGGTGAAAGCGCTTAGTCGTACTTGGAATAAATGGTTTTTGCTCTTTCCTTGCTGGTGAAGTGTTCTTTAAGGTTGTTTATTGTGTTTTAAGTCTACTTGCCCTTGTGGGTGGAATTGGACTTTTTACTGCATCTGAAGTGTTTGTGTGTTTTAGCTGCTTTTCTGTATATATATAGACTTCTCTGTTTCTTTAACTAAATAAGCTCTGCAAAGTTGTTTTATTGCATTCCTGCCTGTATTTCTGAGTTTTTTGCACTTTTAAAGTTTGTTTTTGCTTAGTTTAACTGGTAGGCTACACACTCAAGTGCGCTAGCCGAATTAAAGAATGTACTGTGTTTCTGTACCTAATTTTTGCTACTTTGTAAAAAAAAAAAAAAAAATCCTTGTTTCCCGCCTTTATTGATCTAGAATAGTCCAGTCTACAGGTATTGCTGATCTCTGGGCTGTGTCATAGTTCCTGTGTTGCCCATATCCTTATATGGATAAAAGGAAGCTTCTTTGTTCACCAGTGAGAGTGGGGATCTCTGAGCAGCCTATCTGTCCCTTGAAAAGTGGTTCCAGCCCAGTGACTTGTAGCTTATTGGCCATTTTGGGCCATTCCTTATCTCTTTCTAAGCCAACTTTAGCGCGCTTTTGCGCTTGTAATTTAAAGTTTGTCCTGTTTGTTGCATTTACCTGTTGAGGCTACACACTCAAGTGCGCTAGCCTGTGTTACATATTTATTGCATTTTCCTGCTGTTTGTTGCAAAAAAGAAAAAAAAATTATCCTTGTTTCCCATCTTTCCTGACCTAGAGTAGTCCAAATACAGGCTTTGCTGTATTCTGGACATTTGGAAAGTTCCTGTGTTGCCCATTTCCTTTCTTGGATAAAGGGAGGCTTCTTTGTTCACCAGTGGCAGTGGGGAGCTTACAGCAGCCTATCTATCCCTGGAGGAGTGTTCCCAGCACAAGAATCTGGTAGTATATTGGCAGTTTTGGGCCAATTTCTAGCTCTTTCAAGTCCCCCTGTATAAAACCCGCTTTGGCGCGTTTTTTTGCACTTGTTACTACTCAGCCAAGCTCCTCGTGGTCCTGCAGAGTGGTGCTAGCAGCAGAGAGGCTAAATGAGCGACTGCTAACCTGATAAGTGTTTTTTTTTCCTGCTACTACCTGGGCGACTGTCCAATCTAGCTAAACTGCAAGTATTTCTGCTTCTTGAACTGTTTTAAACTGTTTAAAGTTGTTTTTGCACCTGCACTTTTAAAGTTTGTCCTGTTTGTTGCATTTATCTGTTGAGGCTACAAACTCAAGTGCGCTAGCCTGTGTTACATATTTATTGCATTTTCCTGTTGTTTGTTGCAAAAAAGAAAAAAAAAACAAAAAAATGATCCTTGTTTCCCGTCTTTCCTGACCTAGAGTAGTCCAAATACAGGCTTTGCTGTATTCTGGACTTTTGGAAAGTTCCTGTGTTGCCCATTTCCTTTCTTGGATAAAGGGAGGCTTCTTTGTTCACCAATGGCAGTGGGGAGCTTACAGCAGCCTATCTATCCCTGGAGGAGTATTCCCAGCACAAGAATCTGATAGTCTATTGGCCATTTTGGGCCAATTTCTAGCTCTTTCAAGTCCCCCTGCATAAAACCCGCTTTGGCGCGTCTTTGCACGATTTCGCACATACCGCAGCATCGGGCAGCTCCGTTTAATTGGGTTTAATTAAACCATTCTCGGCTCCACAAAGTTTGCTCTTCACTTTTTCCCTTAGAACTGATCTAGTTCTCATAATAAACACCCTATTCCTACTCTAAAGACTGGCACTTGCTCACTAAAGCAATTATATAAGTCAGCACTAAAAAATTAAAAGCACTACACTGTCACAAACTCCCCTTGAGTACCTTGTTCCCCACTGGCCCTTTTTTCAATTATAAAGGAATTCCCAATATTAGTCTAGCATGTCCAAAGGTCAGTTGTCAATCTCCTCTCCGGTCCAGCTGGTGAATCTGGGAATCTTGAGGCAATGTTACAACTGCCTCATGTACACAGACAACCCTCTCCTCCTCCCAACAAATTCCAACACATGTGAGAGATGCAACCATATAGCCAAACTGGAGGCTAAGCTCTCTCAGCTCAGTACTGGCTTAACCAGTCAGGAGGAGAAGGAAACCACACTCACTACAATTCCAGTCTCACATAGACCTACCACGACAGCAAATCAAACACATAAACACACAAAAAACTACTTGGAGGCTCTAAATAAAAATCTGCCTAAGCAGCAGAGACCTCCAAAGCAGACACCCAAGCAACCGCTACCCCAAAACAAAACACATGCAACACATAGCTCACAAAGCCAGTGTGCCGAACAGTCACAGCCCTTAAGGATAAACAACACACCTGATACACTTGTAATAGGTGACTATCGTCAGGCACACTGACGTCCCGCTCACCAGGCTGAACAAAGAGAAGGTCACGGTGAGCTGCCTGTCGGGCGCTAGGATCCGCCACATAACACAAGCACTCAGGTCACTCCAAGGCAAGTACAAATATGACTCGGTCATTGTCCATGCTGGTATGAATGACCTGAGACATACCTCCCTGGACTACATGGAATAGAGACATAGAGGAGCTCTCTGAGCATGTAGCCCAGGCCGGTATGACCCTGACCTTGAGTAGCATCTTACTCTCACCAAGAATGATGCCACAATATGAAGACAAGATGATCAATTTCAACAACTGGCTTAAGTATTGGTGTCATTCAAAGGGGATCCAATGCCTGTCAGTCTGGGATGACATGCTCAACAAGCCACGATGCTTCGCTAGGGACGGCTTGCACCTGTCACCCCTGGGCTTTCGGATATTGGCAAAGGCTCTTGCCACCCCCATAGTGCCTTTTTTAGGCAAGGCTCAAAAGACAAACCCACCTCCATAGGTATCACAAGGGATAAGAAACTAAGAGTAATGCTACTCAACCCCAGAAGTCTAAACCTCAAGATGCATGCACTCAAAACTCTCCTTAGCATGGAGAACATTGATATCTGTGCAGTAACAGAAATCTGGTTCAAGGCCCCCGAGAGCACCCCAGCACTACCAGGTTATACCTCATACCATGCTTTTCAGCCCCAAAACTTGAACCGAACCACAAAAGGAGGGGGAGTATCAATATTTGTCAAATATACCCACACCTCCAGGTTGGTGGCACAGCACGAAACATCAGAGACTATTCATGTGCAACTAACAGTGGGTAAAACTGCCTTCCAGTTTATAGCCTGCTACAGACCACCCTCCCAAACCCAGGAACCCCACTTGGCCTTCCTCAGAACACTGGAAAATATGAAGGTCTCTCCAAACACCATCATAATGGGCGACTTCATCTACCCAAACATAGACTGGGAGCATTACTCTAGCTCCAACACCCCTAGCCCAAAGGTTCCTAGAATTTATAAACTCAAATGTTATGCAACAACTTGTTACCACTCCCACAAGACGGGAAAACATACTGGACCTGATCATCACCAACATGGAGGCTCTATGCTCCAGACCAGAAGTGTATCCCTCACTGGTAAGATCAGACCATAAACTAATCTCACTGGATATTTACATCCCGATCCCACCCCCTGCCCAGAAAACCACAGTGAAAAACTTCTCTAAAGCAAATTTCACACTCCTCAAAACCGAGGTGAAATCCTTCAAAGCCCCCGGGCCTGTGGAAAATACGGCCCAGACCGCAGAATCCTTTATAAACACATTCTATGAATGCCTTCAGGAATGCATGGATCATGCAATCCCAAATAAAACCAAGACCCAATCCTCCAAAGGCAGGCGTCCTGTCTGGTGGCCCCAGCCATACACAAACTATACAATAGAAGGAGGAAGCCACTACATGATAGAGCAAAATCCCAAAAAGGGAAGGCATCTCTGATCAGTATTAGCAAAAAACTACGGGCACTCATAAAATCGTCTAAGGCCAGCTTTGAGAGAAAAATTGGACAGGACACTAAGGATAATCACAAGGCTTTCTTTAGTTATGTTAGGAACCTGGGTGGGAATTCCCAGATATGCTCAGAATTAGTCCAAAATTACAAAAAATACACCGAACCCACAGACGTTGCCAACATCCAAGCTGACAGGTTCAGCACAAACCCCCCCCCCCCACCAAAAGGGCAAATATCTATCCCAGCAGAGTGCTGCCCCCATGACATCTCAGATGCTCAGGTAAGAGCCGCCCTCTCCAAAGCAAAAAACACAGCATCAATGGGACCAGGCGGTGTCCCGGGCTGCGTCCTACATGAACTCCAAGAAGAGCTAAACCCAAACATAAAACTACTGTTCAATCTCAGCCTTACTACAGGATATGTACCCAAAGAGTGGCGTACAGCAACAGTGGTCCCTCTCCACAAAGGTGGTGCCTCAACGGATCCTGGAAACTATCGCCCCATAAGCCTAACTAGCTTGGTCTGCAAAGCTATGGAAAGGATCATCATGGACCTCATAAATAAATATATTGGGGACCTACAGACACTGGATCCTACCCAGTTCGGCTTTGTTAAGGGCAGATCCTGCCTCTTAAACCTGGTCGATTTCTTTGAAACAGTCACCAAGGCCACTGACGAGGGGAAGGTGGTCCACACAGCCTAGCTGGACCTCGCAAAAGCCTTCGATACAATACCCCACTCGGGCATTATAGATAAGCTCACCAGCTTAAATATAAACCCTTATGTCACTAGATGGGTTGCAAATTGGCTGAAGGACAGAACCCCATGGTTAGAATTGCTGGAGCCATGTCAGACTCCAAACCAGTTACAAGTGGCATCCCACAAGGCTCAGTCCTGGGACTCTCTTGTTCGGTATATATTTCTCGGAGGTACAGGCCAACACGGAAGGACTGTGGCTGACCAAGTTCGCAGATGACTGCAAACTAGGCACCATAATCGACTCTCCAGCCGACACAAGCATCCTACAAAAGGGCCTCATAGAAACAGACAACTGGTGCCACAGACATGGCCTCAAGCTAAATGCCAAAAAGTGTATAGTCATCCCCTTTGGCAAAAACAAAGTGCCCACAAATTACCACATAGGTGGTAATCCATTAAGTACGGAAGAAGTAATTAGGGACCTGGGGACCCAAGTTGATAGCAATCTCTCATTTGAAAACCACGTGGCCAAAGTGGTTAGAAAAATATTTTATATAGCCCACCTAATCATGAAAGAATTCACATCTAGATCAGGGGAGGTCATTGTGCCTCTTTACTCATCCCTTATCAGGCCCATAATTGAGTACAATGCCCCTTTTGGGATGTACCTTACCAGACACCTGCAGCAACTGGAAAGACCCCAAAAGGACCTCACCAAGAGGATCAAAGGGCTCAAACAGATGCCATATGCTGCCCAGTTAAAGAAACTCCAGCTCTACTCAGTGGCATACCGCCTGCTCAGAGGCGATCTGTGCCTGACGTATAAAGCCATGTCCAACCCGGAATTAATGGACATGCTGCACCTCAGAAAATGCAGACAAATGAAGTACCTACTCAGATGGAACGTTATGGTGAGTACATAACTTCTTTATCTGAAGTAGTTGCTTCATTTGCTCTGCAACCTGTGGGACAGAGTCCCCAGCTACCTTATAAGAACCTGGGTGGTCCTTACGGAAGGATATTCCGAAGCACCATGGAGCCAAAAGAAGCCCTACTTCTCGAAATCACATCTAATTTATAATGAGAAATGAACATATGAGAAGAGGACCAAGTAGCTGCTGAACATATGTTGTCCACTGGAACCCTAGACCAGAAGGCTGTTGAGGTGGCTACAGATCTTGTAGAATGAGCACGGATACTAACCGGGGCTGGTTTGCCAGACGATATATACCCCTGAATAATACACTGACGGATCCAATTTGCTACAGTGACTTTGGAAATGGCTTTACCCATGGCTGATTTTGCATACGAGACAATCAACTGGTCCGACTTGCGAAACTCTCTAGTCCTATGCAAGTAGAAACGCAGCTGTCTGTGTACATCCAATTTGTGTAATGTGTATTCTCCCTTGTTCTGAAAAGTTGGAAAAAACACTGGTAGATTTATCGATTGATTTATATTTGCTTCTGAAGCAACCTTAGGCAAGAAAGATGGGTTAGTCCTGAGGGACACTCTATCTTTGTGAAAGATAAGGTAAGGAGGTTTCATACACAAGGCTTGTAATTCTGAAACCCTTTTGACCGAAGTAATAGCCACTAAGAAGGCTGTTTTCCATGACAAGAACTTCAACGGAATTGAGGCCGCAGGTTCGAAAGGTGGACTCGTCAAGGCTTGCAAGACTAGAGTGAGATCCCATGGGGGAACCACAGACTTTATCGGTGGATTTAAAAGGAAGATGCCTCGTAAGAAGGTTTTGCACAACTTTGTAGATGCTAAGGAACCTATGCCATCACCCACATGAAAATGGGAGATGGCCGCCAATTGCACCTTAACCGTAGAAGCGCTTGCTCCCTGTCGAAAGATCAAAGAGAGGAAGTCCAGGATGGTTAGAATAGGGACAGTAAATGGGTCCAAGCCCTTATCTTTGGCCCAAATGGAAAAACGTTTCCATTTACTGTTGTAATGTTTTCTGGTAGACGGCTTACGAGCCGCAACCAGAATGGCCTTAACGGGAGATGAGATACCGGGAGTCCTAGCCATTAATGGAACTGGATAAGCCAAGCCGCAAGCTTGAGGTTGCCCAGGTTCGGGGTTGGGCAATCCGCGGGATGAGAGATCAGTTCTGGACTGGGATCCAGAATCCACGGAGGAGCCACACTGTGAGACCGCAGAAAGGGGAACCAGATCTGCCGAGGCCGGAATGGGGCTATGAGGATAACTCTGCTCCCCAACTGACAGGCTTTCTGAATGAATTTCATCATGAGTGGAAGGGGGGGATAAGCATAAAGGAGCCCGGGAGGCCAAGCATGGACTAGAGCGTCTCTGGGGTTTTCCCCTCTGGGGGGAATTATTGCGAAGTACTCGCTGCATTTTGTGTTTAAAGGAGAAGCACAAAGATCGCAGAGAGGCTGACCCATTTGTTGAAGATCTGCTTCGCAACAGATGGATTCAGAGACCACTCGTACGGAGTGAGAAGCACCCGACTTAGCTTGTCCGCTAATATGTTGGATTGTCCCGGGATGTGCGTTGCTACCAGAAAACGGTTGGTGGAGATCGCCCATTCCCAAACTCTCATGGCCTCTCGACACAGGGGGTAGGATCTGGTTCCTCCCTGTTTGTTTATATACCAGACTACAGACATGTTGTCTGTCTGGATCGCAATAGTCCCCAGGGGAAGGAGGTCGTGGAGAGCTTGCAACGCCAAAAGCACCGCCCTCATCTCTAGGACATTGATATGCAATGCGGTCTCTAGGGAAGTCCACGTGCCTTGAACGGATCTGCCTGAACAATGCCCCCCACCCGAGGCGAGAAGCGTCCGTGGTCAACGTGACTTCGACCGGGAGGATCACAAAAAGCCTCCCTTCTCTGAGTTCCCGCGCATGCAACCACCAAAGAAGGGAGTCCCTGCAAACTCTGCTCAGCGGTATTGGCGTGTTCACTGGGTGGAGCAAGAGGGACCATTGGACTTGAAGGGTCCATTGTAATATTCGCATTCACAGATGGGCATGGAGGGAAAGACCAATCGCTGCTGCCATAGACCCTAGTGCCCTCAGGACTAACTCCGTTGGAGGAGTAGGACTCCGGAGAAGGGCTAACACCTGATAAGATAAGCTGTTCAGTCTGACTGATGTTAGAGTAGCTTGAGAGATTCAAGTATCCAACCTGGCCCCTATGAATTCCAGGGCTTGAGTGGGGCACAGGCAGGACTTCTGCAGGTTTACTGAAACGCCTAGGTTGTGGGCTAGAGTCAGTGCGTAATCTCTCGCTACAGAGAGCTGATGCCTGTTGGTCGCGGTAAGGAGCCAGTCGTCTAGGTACGGGAAGACCTGAATGCCCTGAAGTCTCAGGTGGGCTGCAACCACCGCTATGACCTTAGAGAACACTCTCGGGGCTGAGGTGAGGCCGAATGGAAGAACCCTGAATTGATAATGACTGGCTCCGAGCCGGAAACGGAGAAACCTCATGGATCGTCTGTCCATCAAGATGTGGTAGTACGCATCCTTGAGGTCTATGGAGCACATCCAGTCGTTCTCCCGCAGAAGGGGGAGGATAGATTGAAGAGTGACCATCCAGAACTTTTCCTTGGGTATGAACAGGTTCAGAGCGGAAAGGTCTAAGATGGGTCTGAGGTCCCCGGTTTTCTTTGGCACCAAAAAGAACCTTGAGTAATAACCCAATCCGGACTGATCTGGGGGGACGGGCTGGATGGCTCTTTTTCTTAGCAGCTTCAAAATCTCTGAAGCCACTGCTTCCCTCTGATCGAGTGGGACATCGGGGAGGCGTCTGGTTTTGGGGGGAAGATTTAGGAAAGGAATGAAATAACCTCTGGAAATGATACGGAGCACCCATCGATCCGTTGTAAGGGACTCCCAGTTTGACAGGTGCTCCGTCAACCGCCACCGACTGCCTCCAGAGAGGGACAGTCGGGCAAGCCCACAGGGCTGTTTCGCGGGTCTGTCCGAGAAAGGTTCTCTAGACCCAAAATTACGCGGCCCCCCCCTCTGTCTCTGGGCTGGTGTCCACCTTGCCCTCCTCTGCCTCTAGAGGACGAGTGGTCCGCAGCTGGATGGGATTGCTGAGAATTGTGGAACCACAGCTTCTTTTGTCCCCTCTGATTCCTGGAGAAGGATCTATGGGGACTAGAGAAGTGGACTCCGACGGCAGACAGTGTCTTCCCGTCCTTTTTGCTTTGGACCAGCGTATCGCGAATGGTCTTGCCAAAAAGAGCAGAACCGTCAAAGGGGGCGTTCGTGAAGGACGCCTTGAAGAGATCCGCGAAGTCGCAAAGACGGAGCCAGGCGTGACGTCGTAAGACGACCCCTGCTCCACTGGCTCTAGCGGCTCCTTCCGAAGCATGAGGGAGGAGCCGCATAGACGTATTGGAGATGGATTTCAGAGTGGCCATTCGTGTCGTAAACACATTCCTGTCTCCGACCGACATGGACTCCGGGGGGGGCTGCAGCGTATTCCTTGATCAAGTCTTGCTGTAGCCTGTGTGCCATGTAGTTCAGCGCCCTTATGGAAAAGGTCGCTGAAGCAAACATCCGCTTCACAATCCGGTCCAACGCTCGAGATTCTTTATCTGGCGGGTGGACCAAAGAACTCTCCTGAGCAAGTTCTTTCTTGGTGGCCGCCGCCACCAACATGGCGTCAACAGGGGATCCTTTGGCCCATGATTGCCTATCTGTGGGGGGGACTTAGTATTTTATCGGGATGCCTAGGAATTGGCTCCACGGTGTCGGGCTCCTTCCACGCCCTGGTGGTAATTAAGTCCACCAGGGGGTCGGCTAGAGGGGACACCCAGGAAGTAGATGGCCCTGCCTCAAATGCCTCCAGGAACACGGATTCATCAAGGGAAGGTTTTTGGGCAGACCACTCCCCTCTAATACGCAACATTTCCATGATGTCTCCAAAGGAGACATCTTCAGGGGGTGACCTTGGGGAACCCTCCCTATCATCTAAATCCGTGTCGGTGGTAACAGACTCGGGGGAGTCCAGGTGCCTCCTTTTACACCGACGTTTCCGAGGAACCTCCTCGGTGGGGCTATCTGAAGAGGGCTCATCCACGGGTTGTTGTTCCTCCGCAAGAACTAGCTGGAGGGCTTGGGCAGGCTGTCCCGATGGTCGGATGATGGAAGACAGACCCTCATACAGTGGGGGTACGGGTGGATCCAAAGCCCGAACCGGGGATCTGGAGGATCTCGACAGTACCCTCTCCACTACCTCAAAAGCCGAAGGAGAATCACCCTCACCAGCCTCTGAGAGCAATCTCCTCAGCTCCGAGGAAGGGATCGGGGTCGGAGCCGAAGCAGTCGGCGCCGAGAGAGAGGTGCGCTCCGAAGCCAACAGCTCCGAAGATACAACAACTCCCTCGGATCTGACGCTCAGCCCTCGGCCCCGAGAGCTCGGATCCGACAAGCGTATCGGTGGTCGAATACTGCGCAGGAGAAGTTACCGAAATGGTTCTTCTTGAGTGAAAAGACCTCCGACTGAATTGTCATGTGTAAAGAGGCTGGCCACTTTCTGATCTGTGGCCGAAGAGCGGAATTTGAACGATTTTCAATACCGGAGGCTCAGGTAGGAAGAATTTGCCTTTTTTCTGTTTTAGATCAGGGACTAGGTTACAGTATATTGTTGTCAAGATTTGTTTTGCAGATCAGGGACAAAAGGAAGTACTGTATATTTGGTCATAGATCAGGGTAACAGAATAAGGTAGACAGTTATTCTAGATAAACTGTAAACAGGAACTAAGAAATTGACATCACGTGATAAAAAAGGGTTACATAACATTTTCTTTGACATGGGTAATCAGTGCACTAAAACCTCACGAGATCCGCCCCTAACCGAAGACACAAAATACAAGCAATTACAGCATTCTGATAACGTTAGGTATTATACGAAATGGGTTAATAAATATGAATTTGATGGTAAACTAGATAAACCTCCACTAGTTAAACTCCTTAAACAGCTTAAATCTGATGCAGGAGGTCAGGCAAAAAAGCAATGCCAACTAGGCATTCCTCAAGCACACAGGTGGATTGAGGAAGCAAATCGTAGAGAACAGAAGCTTAAAAATTCAAAAACATTATTTTTAGACAAAGAGGATAATAACTTGGTAATAGCGACAGCTCCTCCTCAGTTACCCCCTCCCTTACCCTTTTCAGGATATGAAGCGAGTGGACAGGCTGGTCCACCTCCGCGTTATCCTGAAGTTTCAGTAAGACCAAACCATTTGTTAGAGATCCTATTGAGACTAGGTCCCGAACACGTAAAACACATAGGGACACAGAATCATACCAAATAGAGAGAAATCTACAGGATGAGAGTGAAGAAAAAATATGCCCACTTATAGAAGTTCCAAATCCTCAGGCAGGACAGGAAGGGCAGGATCCAACACTCCTAGTATATAGACCATGGACACCGGAAGACATCCGGATGGCTACTGAGGGAATCCCCCATCCGAAAGTTAATTTTACGAAATTTTTAGAAGATTTACAAGGCATGAGGTTAAGTTACCACTTGAATGGGGAAGAAGTAGAAAAAGTAGTAAGACAAATTATAGGTCCAGATTGGTACATGATTTGTGGCACCTGGAATCCTCGAAATGCAGAACTTAGGCCACTCCCACATAGTGACGCAAAGTTAGACAACAGAGTGAAAGGTCTGACAGACCGAATCTCTGAGAAATGGAAATCTAGAGCAGACTGGACTTGCATTAATCAATGCATACAACAGGAAAAAGAGACAATAGATGGATATTATGCTAGATTATTAGAATGTTTTAATAATCATAGCGGTATGTCGGTTCCTGAGAACCAAACGAATGATTCCCCATATGAACAACAATTAAAAAATGCATTTTTGAAGGGTTGCATTGCACCTATTAGTGGCTTCATTACGAAGCTTATGATAGATCATCGAACAGGGAGGTGACAAGCCTTACTCGAATACGCTAGACATGCTGAGAGACATTTTAATAGTAAAAAGAAAAAGAAGGCACAAGTCTTCACTGCTGAAGAGACCAGCGCTATCGGCGCTGGCAAATCCCTGGGTCCGAATGGGCCCGGATCTGATGACTCCGAGATCCGAAAACGAGTTGGAGAAGGAGTGATCGGGGCAAACATGGGGGCCGCACTCCCCCCCAGAGGGGGGGGAGGCAAGAGCATCCCCATCTGCATTTGGGTCTGCAAGAACCGACGCATCATCCGATCCATATCTGCTTTGGAGATGCTTTTGGTTGACCTGGAAGAGGTAGTCGAGGCGGGCCGGGAGGGCCGCCTCGAGGGAGACCGGTCTTCCTCCTCCGGCTCCGGCGAGAAGCTAGGCGAACGGAGCTGAGAGGAGAAGGATCCGGAGACCCCCGAAGGAGACTTAGCTATTTTAGCTGGCAGAGCCGAGGGGTGAGACTCAGCCCGCCTTTTATGGGATCTATGTCCCTCCTTATCCTTGTGCCTCTTCTCCTTAGTTGAGGAGGCACTACTTTCCCCAGAGCTCAAACCCGAAGAGGGAGGTTGAGTCCCGGGTTGCGCTGAGGGAACAGAGGGCGCCGAGGCCGCTGAGGCAGCCGGAGCCCGAACGGGAGAGGAAGAAGAAGCTGACTCCTGGGGGAGCTTTCCCGCCAGGATCAGCTTGTTCTTCCTATCCCTTAGTGCCCGGGGGTTAAAGGCCGCACAGATCTGGCAGGCCTCTGAAAGATGGGCTGCCCCCACGCACAAAACGCACTGAGTGTGGCCATCAGCTGGGGAAAGCTTGTGGCCACACTCAGTACATTTAGAAAAAATGGCCTTAGGCCCTTCCGCCATGTTAAACACTCACACACACTCAAACGCTAAGGGGGGAGGGGGAGTGACAAAAGAAAAACTAACTGTACCAGGAAAAAAATTAAACTAGCGCTAAAAAGGGGTAGAAAAAGGTTTACTACCACACACACACGATTTTTAAACTTTTGGATGAAGTTATAATAGAAACGATCTCACCCAGCCAGGAGCTCTTCAAATGGAAAGCTTCTTCAGCCGCGGCAAAAAACGATCTGAGGTAATGTGGTTGGTAGCAGGGGATTATGGGTAGGGGGAAGAGCTAGGGGGTCAGATCTTGGAGCTTGGAAAGCTGCCGGCTCGGATCCGAAGTCGGATCCAATACCCACAGGTTGCAGAGCAAATGAAGTAACTACTTCAGATAGACAGTTTTCCCCTATCCCTACTGTTATATGCAGTATATATAGACCCACAGGTTAATAGGGTAAAAAAAGGAAATAGATGGGAAAAACAGAAGGATAGATAGCATTATAGGTTCATAGGTTCATAGGTTTATACTAGGCTATCTGCCCTAAGGCATTTATAAGCCTAGCCCAAAGTTATGTGGCTTACGCCACCCCTTATGTTAGAAATAATGTGCCCATTAGTTTGTTGTGCCTCTGTCCAGCAGTGACACAGAGATGATTCCCGGGGTAAACCTACGATCTCCCATCCACTGGTCAAGATTTCTCTTGAACAGAGCCAGCGAGGTGCTCTGCCTCACATGGACCGGGATTTTATTCCACAGCATGGGGAGTCTCTGGGTGATAAATCTATCCCTCCAACACGTCCTATTTATATGCTACTGATGTTAACAGAACCAGAGTCTGACTGGGGAGAACTTTAGAAGGTAATAGGTAGCTTCAGAAATGTCTCTGGGTACAAGGTCAATCAGGCCAAGATGCAGGCATTAACAATAAAAGAAGAAAGGGGCTGGTTTAGCTCCCTGGGAATCTGTAGAGGCAAACAAACACCAGTTATCTGGATAAGGAACTCGGAAACTCTGATCATAATGTATGAGAAGACACTGGCTAAAGTGAGGTTTCAATTGGATGGCTGGAAGAATATAAAACTAGAGCTGGACCAGAAAGTGCAAATAATGGAATTAAGCATACTGCTGCAGATTCCTTCCAGGGCATGTCTTTTAGAATAGCCTAAAAGCTCTTTCTTAACAAGTGTCACAACTAATGAGTAAATTTCTGTTGGATGGGGGTACCAAAGGTGGCATGGAAAGTTGTAAAAGTAGTAGAGGCTTCAGGAGAAGATGGTAACAACCTCTAAGAACCAATTTAGCCTGGCGATCAGCAAAGATATAGTAATAAAGTGATTATGTGTATGTATATATATATATATATATATATATATATATATATATATATATATATATATTTAAGTTTGTGGAGAAAAAAGGGAACTGCCAAAAAAGCAAAAAGGCAGAGCACAAAACGGGAAAGCTCTGTCAAAAAGGGACGAACTAAAGGCAGTGAGTGGACAATGGTAAAAAGCAATCAAATTTTTAGAAAATAAGCACTTATCTTTATGCGGCCTCATTAAACATGTCTGTCACTGGAAGAAGTAAATGATCGCAGGAGATTCAGACAAGCAGGATACTATGGGAGAAAAGGCAGAGCTCCGAACCACAAAGATTCAAAGGTTGCCGTCTACTGGATCTAATCAGATCTGAATATCCAATGATTGAACTAGATGGAAAAGACAACACTGGATTGGAAGTCTGGGCACCCTACAAATAAGCAAGTACTTAAGGGCCTGTCAAATACCAACTATATTAAGGTTAAAAAGAAGTTATATAATCACCATAATGTTCCATCTGAGTAGTTTTTCTTAATTTGCCTTCAACCTGTGGGTTCCCAGACCCTTATCGGATCCGACTCAGACGCATATCCAGCATCTGATCCAAGCTCAAAGCTCCTCCCCTTACACATAATGCTCCTGTCTCCTTCCTCCCTTCAGATCAAGTTTGCTGCCCAATCCAGTACCATCACCCGACCAAACAGAAACCTGTCCATACAAGAAACAAACAACAAGGATAAGAGGCAACCTTATGGTGACCACTTCCATTATTCATAGGAGGCACCAACAGTTCACACAAGGCCGGGGGAAGGAGGGAGGGATGGTTGAAGACAAATGAACAACTATTCAGATGGAACTTTATGGTGAGTACATAACAACTTTAACTGAAGTAGTTATCTTCATCTGGTCTTCAACCTGTGGGACAGTGTCCCCAGCTACCAGACACCTGGAAGGCCCTCATGGAAGGATATTCCGGAACACACTGTAACCAAAGGATGCCCTGTTCCTGGACACAATGTCCAATTTATAATGTGAGATGAAGGTATGGAATGAGGACCAAGTGGCCGCAGAACTAATATCTAATGAAACTGGACCAAAAAGCTGCTGACATGGCCATAGACCTGTTGGAATGCACTTTCACCTGACCTGGTGGGGAAATCCCCCTGGCTGAATTCGCCTGAATGATACATTCAGAAATCCAAGGGCGAAGGTGACTTTAGAGATTGGTTTCCATAAAAAGGGTATGAAGTAAGAAATAAAAAGTTGGTCAGATTTACGAAAAGTTTTTGCCCTGTGCAAGTTAACTGTCTGTGCACGTCTAGTAAATGCAATTTGTATTCTCCCTTGTTTTGAAAATTTGGAAAGAAGACAGGGAGGTTGATTACCTGATTAATGTTGGCCTCTGAAGCTACTTTGGGTAGAAAGGATGGATTAGTAGACAAAGACACCCTGTTCTTATGAAAAATCATACAAGAGGCTTTGATCGCTAGAGCTTGAAGTTCTAAAACTCTCCTGGCATAAGTAATGGCATCCAGAAAAGCAGTCTTTCAGGGCAGAAAATACATAGCCACTGAAGCTGCAGGTTCAAAGGGAGGTAAGACTAAGGCCTGAAGTACTAGGGTAAGATCCCACAGTGCCATAGGGTCCTTTACCAGGGGTAAAAGAAGAAAAGTACATTTGAGAAAGGCCTTACAAAGCTTTGAAGATGCTAAGGAAGTCATATTATCCCCCACATGATAAAAATTGCAGCAAGTTGAACTTTGACTGTAGAAAAACTGGCACCTTGTTGAAAAATTCCAGATAAAAATTCCAACACCGCAGAAATTGGACCAGTGAAGGGATCTAATGCACGCTAAGAGGCCCAGACAGAAAAACGTTTCCATTTGCTGGAAGACTTATGAGCCCCCACCAGAATTCTTTTGACAGGAGAGGATAATCCGGGAGTCCTATCATGGAAACTGCAGCAGCCAAGCAGTGAGCTTTAGGCTGTCCAGGTCTGGATGGGGAATCCCTGAGGGATGAGATATGAGATCCGGAACTGGATCCAACGTCCATGGTGGAGCCAGTAGATAAGACCTCAGAGAGGGAGGCCAGAATGGGGCAATGAAGATAACTAAGCTCCCCAGCCTGCGAGCCTTCTGAAGAAATTTTGATATTATGAGAAAAGGAGGATAAGCAAACAGAAGACCAGTGGGCCAAGCATAAATCAGAGCATCTCTGGGGACTTCCCCTTGAGGGGGATTCAGAGCGAAGAACTCACTGCATTTCGCATTGGAAGGAGAGGAGAATAAATTGCAGCAAGGCTGACTCCACTTGTGAAAGATCTGTTCCTCTACTGAAGGATTCAGAGAACACTCATGAGGCATCAGAATAGATCTGCTGAGCCTATCCGCTAGAATGCTGGACATCCCAGGACTGTGCATTGCCACCAGAAAACGGCCAGCCCATTCCCATACTCCCATGGCCTCGCAATAGAGGGAATATGATCTGGTTCCCCCCTGTCTGTTAATGTACCAGACCACCGACATATTGTCCGTCGGGATAGCAATCGTTCCTGAAGGAAGATGGGCATGGAGAACCTGCAACACTAGAAGCACCACCCTCACCTCCAGGACGCTGATATACAAATTGGTCTCGTAGGGGGACCACGTGCCTTGAACTGTTCTTCCCGAGCGGTACCCCCCCCCCCCCCAAGCTGGGAAGCATCCATAGTCACCGTGGCCGTAGAAAATGGTGGGAGAAAAGGACGTCCCCGAACCAGGTCCGAGGAATGACTCTACCATTGAAGAGAGTCCCTGCACACTCGAGAGATTTGGACAGAGTGAGTCAACGGAAGATCTAACAGGGACCATTGCACTGAAAGGGTCCACTGAAGGATCTGCATGTGAAGAAGCACCAAGGGCAAGAGACTGATCATGGCCGCCATGGACCCCAATACTCTTAATACTATTTCTGCTGTTGGAGACAGAGTTTGAAGAATGCAGAGAGTATATAGCTTCAGACTGCGTGTTCTGCCTGGAGTAAGAAACACTCTGGTTCGAATTGTGGCTAATCACACACCAATGAAGTCTAATGTTTGGACAGGAGTCATAGATGATTTGTTGAGATTGATGGTAATGTCTAACCTCTGGACTAGAAGAAGAAAAGAATCCGTCGCTTAAAGTTGATGCCTGGAAGGGACAGTGAGGAACCAATCGTCCAGGTAGGAAAACATCTGAATGCCCTGGAGTCTCAGGTGAGCCACTACTACTGACATCACTTTGGTAAACAAGCTGTGGGCTGTGGTGAGACCAAAGGGGAGCACTTAGAACTGATAATGATTGGCTCCTAGCCAGAACTTCCGAGAGCATCTGTCCATCTTGATATGATAATACCGGTCACCTTCATTTTGTCGACAGTTCATTTCACTGACAACCAAGTCAGCAGGCCCAATTCACTGAAACTTCATTTCACTGACACTTCCTTTCACTGACAATTATTTAGTTGACAATGATATATGGCCTATTCCCCACTGTAGAGTGACCTTGGAATTAGAATATATAGTAAGGGGGGGGTGTGGGGGGCGAATCCTCCCATATACAAACGTTTTACAGTATACAGATGCATTCTTTCAAGTGCAATGAATAACTATTACCAAAAAAGCATTATAGAACTCCAATATGTGGGGGGCTTCACTCCCCAAACCTGCCCTTACTATATATTCTAACTCCAGGGTCGCTCTACAGTGGGGAATAAGCCATATATCATTGTCGACAAAATGAAGAGTCAGTGAAATGAAGTTTCAGTGAATTGGGCCTGCTGAGTTGAGTGTCAGTGAAATGAACTGTCGACAAAATGAAGGTGATCCGATAGTACGCATCCTGTCAGTCGATCAAGCACATCCAATCGTTCTCCTGCAGGAAGAGCAGGATAGACTGAAGGGTGACCATCAGGAATTTCGCCTTGGCCATAGACAGGTTCAAGGTGGCTAGATCCAAACTGGGTCTTACGTCCCCAATTTTCTTTGCACCAAAAAGAACCTGGAATACCTGATCCTGAGTGGTGTAGGGGTACAGGTTGGATGACTCGCTTTCTTAGCAGCTTTGCTATTTCCAGTGCTGCATCTTCCCTGTGTGCAGGTGGAATGTCCGGGAGGTGTTTGGGCGGTGGAGGTGGCTGGAAGAAGGGGACTGAATAGCCTCTGGATATAATTTGCAACACCAAACTATTTTTTGTGATAGACTCACACTCTGTTAGGTACAACGAAAGATGGCCCCCCTGACTGCCTCCAGAAAAGAGCAGCTGGCAACCCTTTAGGGTTGCTGAGCAGGTCTGTCCAAGAAAGGTTCCAGAGACCCGTAATTTCTCAGACCCCTTCTGCCTCTAGGGTGACGTCTATCAAATCCCCCTTTGCCCCTGGTGAAGGTGAGTCCTGAGTGTGTCTGGGAAAATTCTGAGATTTCCGAAACCACATCTTCTTGGTCCCTCTCTGATTCTTAGAGAAGGATCACTGCGGGGCTGAGAAGCAGATCCCAATGGCAGATAGAGTCTTCTCATCCTTCTCACTCTGAACTAAATTCTCACGTACCGACTTCCCAAACAGGGAAGAACCATCATACAGGGCATAGGTAAATGACGTCTTCAAAGGTTCCGAAAACTGACAGAGCCAGGCGTGTCACCTGATGGCAATACCTGCATCAGCTACCCTAGCGGCCACTTCG